>NW_009937748.1:39493-58264 GCF_000696875.1 Nestor notabilis
GCAGCAAGGGTGGCCCAGCGTGAGAAAGGGGAGGATCAAAGGAGCAAGGAAGAACTTGTCCCCTCAGAGTGCTCTCAGCCCAGGACTGGGGATTGATGCCGTCATACACGTGACTGCTGCAAATCAAGTGAAACACAGGTTATTAGACCCTAAACAATTTTTTTCTGCAACATGGAGCTACATTCTGCTTTTTTCCTCTTTCTCACTCCTTAAACACGAGTTTCACCTCTTGTACCCTCCAGCGCACATTTGCGTCAGGATTAATCCCACCGCCACAGGACAGTAAACGATAAATGCAAGGAGTTTTAGTAGGAACTCACATTAAATAGTATCTGATCAGTCCTAGAGAATCTGCCTTGCAAGTAGGTGAGATTTGACAGCTTATCTCTACATATTTCCTCTGGTCGGCAGAAGTTGTTTTGTTACAACACTCTTCTGATCCTGGTTGTTTCCTAATGCAAAGGAACAAGAGACTCAAAATTACAATGATGTAAAACAACAGTAAGAAGTACTGAAGTAGAAGGTAGTGCTTCCCCTGAGTAATTTTCCTGTATTGCTAACCTTTAGTAAGGAAGTAGTTTAGAGCTGAGACAGATCCAGTTCTTGTGGGTTTGTCTGTTTTGGCAGCCATCACTCCTGGTGCACAGTATTGCAAGGGTAATCAAATTGTTTTGGACTAAAATTGGCTTTAACATTATGCATTAGATAATAAAATGATAAGATTTCCTGGGGATAGGTGTACTTTTAAAGTACAGCAGATTTAGGTATCTTGTTTGCTTTCTGCTTTCTGAACTGCCCCCATTGATTTTCATTGATTTCATGTGTGCGTGTAAAGAAACTTTATCTTTTAAGGAATAGTACTTTGTGTAATAATCTGGTCCCAGAATTTATGCTTAAACAAAGCACAGAATATCACAAATTGTGTGATAAAATCTGGTACAGCTACTGCTGGAATTCACCTGTATGTGGAGTCAGCATCGATCTCTCACTTTGGTGCAAAGCAAATCTGACATCTCTGCTTTGTTTGATACTTGCATTGGCATCCACCAATTTCAAATTTGATTTCAAGCCCTGTCTTTGCATTTCCTCACCGGCTGGGATCAGGTTATTTCCTCTCATTAGCTTTGGGCCAGGCTTTCTGTGCTCTCAGCAGCTCTCTGCACAGCATATTTTAAAAGCCTCTTTTTTTCCCTGTTGTTCTTTCTGAATGACACACCTGCAAAATGCTGCTCCTGGTGCAGTTTGACTGCTTAGGAGGCAAAGCTGCTGCTTGATTCCCATCCTGACCTGTCATCTGACAGGCACAGAATGATTAAGCACAGTAAACTGAGTTCCTGCCTTCTCTTAGACTAACTTTCTTTGTTATCTCTTTCCTTTGAGCTGCATAAGGAGAGAAGAATGAAGAGATCTCTTATAATTACAGCTGGATAGGGTGCTGGGACATCTCGTCTGGGTCATGCTTTGCCTAGAAAGGTTGGAGCAGCTGATCCTTGAGGTCCCTTCCAACCTGATATTCCATGATTCTACGATGTGTCTGCCCTCTTGTCTCTGGAAGAGGAGTGAGCACAAGGTTTCAGGATTTATTGCTTTGTAGGTGATAACCCCCTGCTAAATCTCCTGTCTGTGAATTTGTGGCTGAATTGTGTCTGTGCTGGGACTTTTCTGGAGGGTGGATAAACTTCGTAACATTCCCTTCATTCTTTGAGTGCTCCAAGTTCACTTTAGAAACCTGCACTAGTTATTCGGGGTACAGGACATCACAAGTCCAGCGCTTGCCACGAGAATGCAAAGGAGCTGAAGACTCTCAGTTTTGAGCATGTTTGGGATGAACACTTGCACAAGGGTTAAACCAGCAGCACCGAAACAATTCATTGCAAGATCTTCAAAGCAAATCAGGTTTTTTTAATTATATCAAATTAAGGTTATTAAAAGTTAAGTTCTGAACTGCGAGCATTTTCCAATGAAAGGTGCTGCAACATCATTATTTCTCCCCAAAATGCACTTACTGTACATTTCTCAAAGCCATCAGCCTTGATTGAAAGCTAATGAAAAAGCTGTCCTGCGTCAGTTTATTCCTTGTATCCATTAAGAATAATTACGGCTGAACAATTTTTGATGCCTGTAACCTTCGCAAGTGTTGCTAATGGCATTATAAATTGCTCCTTGTCCAATGACTACAGGCTGAAGCTTAATTCAAAAGCGCTCTGTCAACAGGGCTGATTTGTGTGGTTAATGAGTGCGTTTAAAACAACAGCCTCGGCTCATGCATCCTAATGCTGATAAAAGGATGTGGTTCAATAAAGAGGCTTGTCCGTAATAATTAGCAGCAACAAATGCTCTGGATTAGACCGATCGCAGCATTAAGGACTCTGCTCTCAGGCCCTCACAGAAAGAAAAGTTTCCAGCTCAAACTTTGCTGAGCTTGGATTTAACTTTTAAGGAATGGTTTTCCATAAGCCAGTGCTGCAGGTAACCAAGCAGAAATCCTTAATAGACGCTGTGTCACTGGAGTCACTGAGCAGCCCAAGGCCTTGTGGCCAAACTTAGATTGTTCTGATAACATTTTTATTCCGTAGTGGGACAAATCTGCCTTCCACCATGTTTAGGATATTTTAATGTTCTTGGACATGATAATATTTGCATGGCTTTCCCATGTACTGCTTGTTCTGCAGTTTGCTTTTGCCTTTAAGATAAGTGAAATCAGTGTTGGATTTCAAAGTACATAGAATCAACCAGGTCGGAGAAGACCGTCGAGATCATCAGGTCCAAGTTACCCCAGCACTGCCAAGACCACCAGTAAACCATGTCACTGAGGGCCTTGTCTGCACAGTGTGTGAACGTTTCCAGGGTCGGTGATACCATGTTTGGGCTTTAGCATAGAAAAAATAGAAGAGAATCCATGAGGTACAGGTTAACCACTGTCAGTATTGTGCTGCAAAAACTCCTTTTAAGCACAAGACTAGTTGAAGAATCTGAGAAGAAAAAATAGAAGCTTCAGATTTAGAATGTTTTCTCCCTCCCTCCTTTCTTCTCATTTCTCTTTTGTTTTGTGTGAGGGTGCTGAGGCGCTGGCACAGGGTGCCCAGAGAAGCTGTGGCTGCCCCATCCCTGGCAGTGTTCAAGGGCAGGTTGGACACAGGGGCTTGGAGCAACCTGCTCTAGTGGAAGGTGTCCCAGCCCGTGGCAGGGGGTTGGAACTGAATGATCTTAAGGTCCCTTCAACACCAGATCAGTCTGTAATTCTATGGTCAGACTAGCTCCCAGAGGTCTTTTGAAGGGCTCTCCTTGAGACCTGTGAGGAATAGCACAGAGGAGAGATGTGGCTGAATTCGGACAAAGACTGACTTAAATACTGTTTGTGTCAGGCAGATGGTGTGGTTTGTTTTGGGGTTTTTTTATAAGAAAGAAAAGCCCCATTCTTTTAAAAATGTGACTGAAAATGCTGCAGGGAATGCCCGAAATATTCTGATACAGGAAAGGGGCAAGAAAGTCTGGACTTAGGGCTGTGGAAGTGTCAGTGGTGATGTGAAGTGCTTCACAGGAGTGGTCCTGGCTGCTGTTTGAGGAGAGATGACAAGGACGGGTGAGGAGGGTGAGCAGAGGCACTGCTGAAGTGCCCTGGCTGCTCTCTGGGTGAGCTGGCGCACGGCTCTGCAGTCAATGAGCTTTCAAAACACCATTCTTGGCTCTTGCTCATCATTTTTTTTTTTTGCCTTTGTGTTTTTTCTTCCCTTGGCAAAACCACCAACTGACTCAAGGGAAGTTTGCAAAGAACAGTTTTTATGCCTGCAAAGTCATTTTGGCATGATTAACGGAGCATCACGGAGAGTAACCCATTCATTTAGCTCCTCTCTTCTCAACGGTAGCACTTTGGAGAGGCATGCTGTGGCTAATCCCGAACAAATTGCTGGAATGGGCAGTTAAACGTTGAGGTCAGAGGTTAAATGAACATGGTTGTTTATGAGGACACAGCCCGAATCCATTTGCATTTTAATATTCTTTCTGTGAGACGAAAACCCATTTTGAGGACAGCTTGTTTGGAAATCCCATTAACAGGTTATTTATGGGACTCATGACTGCATGACCCTTAGCCTTGTTTTGTTAAACATGAACTAGACATGAATCAGATGGGCGGCTGGGCTGCTGCTATTGTTTTCCATAGCATTAAATGTCATTGAATTCAATTATTCTGAATCTGACACTTTCTAAGTTATTACCCTCATAATGCTCAATTTTCCTTTTGCTTTTGTCAACCTTATTATTTCTATCTGCTTTCAAAAGCTGAGACACTCTAAAAAGGCCATTTCCTCTCTTATCACTGATCTAGGTGAGAATGGAGAGCTTCTCCACACAGCTCTTAAATAAATAATTGGGAAGACACAGTTTGAAGAAATTAGAAGATTCCAGCTACTATCATGGTGCATTTTAAGGAATACAGAGAGCAAGAAATTCTCTCAGGGTAGTAAAATTAGCTGTGTAAAGGTCAGGGACTAAATGCTTGGAAAAGGAGGGCTTTTAACCCTTTTTGGCAGGAGTATAAACTGGTGAATGGTAAATCAGAGTAAGATGATGATGTTGCTGTCGATCAAAATGTGGAAACCACCCCCCCTCCATTATTCCAAATAACAACTTTTATAATACAAGTTTGGTTTTTATGCCTTTTAACACAAATCTTTAATTGAAAGGTGATGGCATAGGGGGTGACAGACTGGAGCAGAACTTAATGATAATACTTTGTGTAGTTGAGAGCAGCATTGTCTTTACTAGAGGCTGTGGTAAGTCCTAGTAATCACTATTTCCTGCCTTACATGTTCTTGTCTTGGCATTTGATCTCTCACTGATCCAGTATTTATGGTACTAATCGAATATTCAGAAGACTTCCAGCCTTTTGAAGGCAAAAATCCCACCTACAGAGCACATCAGCTGATAGCACATCACTTCATTTCAGGTATCTTTTAACCAAAAAGAGCTTCCGTGGTGCATCTAAGCCAGGAGTGAAGCAGGGCTATGCAGGTTCATGAAGATTAAGAACAGGATGAATTGCTGTGACCATTCAATGCAGTTCTTACATACAAGCCAAAAAGGATTTCCCTTGTTTAGTGTAGGTTTGAACTGTAACAGATCTTCGTTCAGCTGGAGGATTAAAACACAAACCCAACTCTTCTAAGCCTGTGTCAGGTATTACAGGTGGAATTTTTGCTGTATCATATCTTCTATTTTTAATTATTGTTATTACACAGCAGGATGTTTTGATATAAAAGGCATAAGCAACATCTGGATCTCTAGAGACATCTGGTCAGTATTATGTTCATTGCTGCAGCTTCACAGGCTGGTTTACAGGGCACGAGCAAGCCCTCATGTGAGATCCCCTCCATGCTTAGGACTCCTATACCTCAGAAAAATAGAACAGGTTTTTACATCGTAGGTATGTATGTGTATGTATGTGTATATATACACACACACAGAGGTATATACATACATACACACACATATATATATATTTACAGTGAGGACTGCCTGCTTTTTCTGAAAACTGCCTGTTACAAGAATAGCTGATACCCTCTAAGAATGGCTTGCTGTTGTGTGTGCAGGCTGCATGTACAAGTATGGTATTATAATGCGTGTAATTATCATATGCACTCATTCTGCACATATTTGCATTCTTCTCTCCCTCCTTCCCTCTTTTCCCTTCCTTTCTTTTCCAAGGCTAAAATAGATTTCCAGTATGAATTGGCCATCAATGAAATTCTTTAGTGGTTAATTTATTCTTAATAGAAACTGGTGGGGTTTTTTCCTGAAGAAGAAGGAACAATACATCTTTAGAACAAGTTTGTAAGTGTCATGATTTTTCTACTAATTTATACTACATAGTCCCCTTTTTAAATGTTAAATTACCTCATTGTATCTCTGAATATCATATATACTTGGGCCTGAAATTAAGCTTGCTGTATAGTTGTCAAAATGACCACAATTTACTCTATGAAATGTCCTGATTGCATGTGTAATTCAAAGCAATCCTAATCTCTGTATAAACCAGTACAGCCTGCTTAGGGGCAGAGTTTATGTATGCTGATTGGGCCTTCAGTTTAGCTGATAGTGAATACACCTGCATGTTGAAAAAGATGCATTACAGATTTTCAAACTCCTAAATGCTAAAGAGAAAGGAAGAAAGAGGAGACAAAAAGCTGTTCCATTACAGTAAAGGTTTCAAGAAAGGCTCAGTTTTTCATATATATGTTTGTTCCCAGCTCTGTTGAAAGCTGCCTCAGTATTACCCCTGAAGTGAATACATTCATGTACCAGAAATTGTATTGCAAATATGATGCCTGGTCCTAATTCTTCGTTTGTCCCATTTCTTACTGAAGTGTGTGATTTCAACAATAAAGATGAATCCTATTAGGAAAACCCCTTCCTTGAAGGTAGCCCCATCCTGAAACTTTAATACTGTTCCTCTTTCTAAGAAATAATTTCTCTTAGAAGCAGTTGGCTGTTGAGGAAAGTTGCTGTGAGTCTTTTGCAATGCTGTGTAATGCTGTGACACACTGTGGAGGACTCCATCCTTTTCTAAACACTTGAATGGGGTTAATTCTTTCATACGTGTTCTTTGTTAACCTGTTACATGGCAGAGAGACATTCAACTATTTAATATTCTTTGTGTAATAATTAAGGCAGGTGTAGTACAGCACAGGTAGCTGTAAATAAAATACTTTTCAATTGTGAAAGCAGTTTCAGAAAGGCACATAGGAGCAGGCACCACAATGGAACAGCTTATGCAAATGCAGCCAGATGCCCTAATGGGAGGCCCCGTATGTTTTGTTACAAAGAATGTGTAAGTTAGGGAAATTTCTGACATAAACTGCATTTCTTGGTTAGTGATATATTATTTTAATGCTCTGAGTTCTGCCATTGTAGGTGAAAATTACTGTTCTCTATTTAGTGTTCATCCTGGTTCCTTTGAAAATGAAAAAAATACATCACAGTGGATAATTTACCCAGAATTTAGGCTTTACTTCTGTCTGCATCACACCTATGAACAGAGCATGGTTTACTCACGCTCATACATAAATAACGTTCTTTCTGGAAGATATTTTTCTCCTATTTTTTATCAACCTTGAGAATGAACCATCAAATTTGACCTGTAAAGTTTAGCTGTGACTTAAATTACTATCTGTCATAAAATTATTGCTGTGTTTTACTGCATAAGCACACAAAATAGTTGCAAGTAAGGGTTTGTTGCTCCTGGAAATGTTACGTTGGTTTCCACACATGCCTCTGTGTGGATGGCAGTTTGGTTTTCATTAAGAAGTGATCCATCTCCAAGTTCCATTTCTCCAATGTTCATGAAAAATGAACATTAGGGAGAAGCAAAGGCACAACATTATCAGATCACGTAAGGGAAAAAGCAGTCCTTGTGGAAACTAATTGAGTCTTCACCATGAAGTGATGCTTGGAACCAAGGCTGAACTGGTAATTACTGGGAGCAGTAATCAGCATTACTGCTTCAGAAGTGTGTACAAGTACAGAAGCACTTTTCTGCATGGGCACCCAGTTGTGGAATCATAGAATCCCAGGCTGGTTTGTGTTGGAAAGGACCTTAAAGCTCCTCCAGTCCCAACCCCTGCCACGGGCAGGGACACCTTCCACTAGAGCAGGTTGCTCCAAGCCCCTGTGTCCAACCTGGCCTTGAACACTGCCAGGGATGGGGCAGCCACAGCTTCAAAACAATCAAGACAGACTACATCTTTCCTAACTGTTTGTGTCACTACAAGGAATTCCTCCTATGTGTAGCTGTCTGACTGATACGCAGTGTCACCGTCTCTGCAAAAGGCAGCCTTTAGAGATTACAGCTGCCAAAAAAAGCTCATTATTCAAGATAGTACCAAAATAATCAATGCAGATTGAGCTCGGGAACCCCTCAGCCCCTGAACCCTGTGCTGGTTATATTTGAAGATTCCTATGCAGATCTGCTGCAGTTGTAGTTCTACTCTAGTGAGAACTTGCTCTTCAGCTGTTATTCAAAGAAGAACCTAAGGAAGCATTTTAAAAGATATTGGCAGCTTTGCTGCTCATTTTCTTCTTTCTCATGTGCTGATTTTACACCTTGTAGGCACTGCATGAAAACCCAAATATAACTATTGAGAAATACAGAGTGTTTCCAAAAGAAGCATTTAAGCCCATGAGTTTCTGTGCATCGTTTTAGATCCTCTGGACTCTTACTAACATATGGCTCTGAGGTATTAATATGCTTTTCCTAACATTTGGACATTAAAAATGACCATAAATACATGCTTTGAGTAAATAATAATAACAATAACAACAACATTAATAATAATTTCCTCAGCATTGATAACCATTTTGATGTATTGGTATGGAAGAAGTGTTTTATTTTACTTCATAAAGCCTGCTTAAGATATATTGTATTGGTTTTGAGTGTGGTTCATTTGACATAACAAATGAAGGGTTTGGCCAACAGGAGCTGGAATGCAACCAGACAGTTTTTTTCCCAGCTTTTTCATTACTTATTGGGAATTTTTTCCTCAAGCTTCTGAAAGTTCACAGAAAATGATCCCACTTTCCTCAGCCTGGTGAGACCTGCTGGTTAAATATTTGTGCTTAATAACAGTAAATAAATTCTGAAATTTTATTTTTACTCTTGAATAAAAATGTTCATCATGTTGGTGAAAATAAGCAATCACATTCTATTTAACAGCAAAAAGGAATTGTACGTATCACCCTGCAGGAGCTGAGGGATCTATTTTCATTATAACAAACATTGATTTTGCATTAAAAAGTCTCATTATTTGAGATAATGACTGTTGGCTTTCTTAGTTATTTTTCTGGTTCCTAAATCATTAAAACTATAACAATTAAAGAGCAAATAGGAATGCAAAAGACTCCAAACTGTATTAACGCCTCTTCTCATTTTGGCTTTAATTAAAAGCGCAGTCATCTTTAAGGGAGATGCATTCTATCCGAAAATGATCTTGTTTATTTTGAGCTCATTTGAATGGCACCTGTATTTTTGCCTGTAGAAACATCCCTGAACCCGAATGTATTGATTTTTGGATTAACATTAGGAGAATTAATATGTGGACTCCTGGGGGCCTCATTCATCAGTGCACTACTCCAGGTTCTCAGCAGTGTAATTCCGGCTGCACTGAATCAGGGAAGCTCACCCCTGTGAGAAAATGTAAGACAAATCTCTGTAGCACGTGCATGTGCGAAGATGTATATTACAGATGCTCTCTCCTTCCAGTAGCTCTGATTATGGACCTGTCGAGGAGGGGGTCTGCCTGCTTTGCTTTTTGTACATAGAGAGCTACTTGGAATCATTCCGAGGAGGGGTTTATTTTTCCAGGGACCTAAAAGGCTCATCTGTCCCCTCTGGTGCTGGCCCCTTCCCCCACTGCTTTCCCCCAAGCTGGGGCTGTGTGGGCATTAATGTATTCTGGAGAACGTTGGGGGCTAGCTGAATGTACCTTCCCACCACCAGCACTATGAATTATTGACGGGAGGGATGCTCCCTAGTGTATACTTTTCCAAGGTTATACTCTCTGATATTAGATATTTATTCGGCATAAGGTAGGGATAAGAACCTCATTGCCACATTATGTCTGACACAATCAAGTTTTGGGGAATTTCAACAACATTAGAAGATTTGTATAATGTATTCTTTTAGAGGCAGAGGCTCAGCTTTAAACAAAGCATAATCCCCACTGCATATCATTTCCAACCTAATGCAAGGAGAGGAAGCGGGACCATAATGCTATCTGCATCATTTCTCTTTTGTGTTCAGTTGCAAGGACTATTCACCTAATGAAAAAAAAAAAGAAAAGTAGTAAGAAAATAATGAAATAGATTTCCATGAAAGTGGCATAAAATTGAGTTATTACATCTAGATATATGATAAAGTATTTGGAAATAATTAAATAGTTGATCCCCACTATCTTTTCCGGTGCTTGAACGCTGCAATTTAAGTATTTTTGATACTACCATTATTATTAATTTCTTTGAATATTGTTTATTTTTCTATTTCTGCTATCTGTAACCCAAAGCTCTTGTGAACACTTCATTCATTGTGTCACCCAGTCTCTCCTTGTCAGCCGCTTTGTTAGCCAAAGCCTCTAGGGTTTGTATCCTGGGCACTGGACCTTTTGTACTCCTCACGCTATACTCTGAGACAATAGGGGACAAAAATAAATCTTGTGTGACAAGTTTACTTAAAGGGACACTATCACATTAAATCAGCGCAGAAATACACCCACAGGTAATATTATTCGTCTTGAAATTTGGTGGAGGGGGAGAGGTTTTTTTCTTGGTGCCATTAGTTAACACCCTAATCTGCTTGGGATGCGGTGATAAGGAACATGACATCCTTTTTCCCACTTCAGGCTGTTCTTTCCACAGCACTTTTCCAAAGCCAGGAAAACAAGTCAGTTATTTTACAGTTGATTTTTAGTGAGTGTTCGGGGGCTGAATGTTTTGTGCAGCCCCAGTGGGAGGCTGGGATGCAAATATCATAAAGGAGCATTTGGGCTGAAAACAGACAGTTCTATTTCTAGGGAATTGTTTATGGAAAGAGGCCAGAAAAGCATATTTGCTAATGCTGGGTGTTGTAAGTTAAAGAACATAAACCCAAACATTTTAATGAGATGAACCTAGTCTTGTTTTATGGAGAAATTCTTTAAAATATGAAGTTCTCAGATCTGTCTGGTTCTTCCTTTCCTTTTTATTTTATGCAACTTTCTAAATTCACTTAATGTAATTATCTTTGGTGAATAATTTAGTGGATTTTAGTGTGATAATAGAAGTAGAGTGGTTTTATAGTCATCTTCGTGTCTTATTAAATCACGTTGTTTATCAGTAATTCCAGTTCCGTGTTTATGAAAGCCTTAGTGAGAAGGAGAGCAAGATCACATGATAAAGATTGAAGAAAACAACAGTTATGTATTTAGAAACCATGCTGATAGAAAATACTGCTTAATTTGTTAGCTAACTATGTAAACTCTATTAGTAAGCGAGGTTTTGGTAATGTTCATATAGCTATACACACACTGGCATGTGTTGGCATACGTATGTGCATTAATTGCAAGCACGCTTTTCAGTCAGCACATGAATGCCAGGGAAATCCTCGGGAATCATAAGAGAAGCTTTGCCAGTGGATCTGCTGGGTCTTTGTAGTGCCAAATCAGTCTGTGTGGTAGTCTTCATCATCATCATCATGTAAAGGAATCTGTTCTGGGCTGCAATTCCCAGCTTCCAGCAGCTCTTGCAAGGCTCAGTAGCTTGCAGGGGATTTCTCTGTGGCTGTTCCTGTGCTTTCAGCCTTTCTGTGACTCTGTCTCTATATTAATTAATTACACTGAAGGTTTTGTTTGGGGACAGGGTTCTTTGTTGGGTTGTTTTGTAATCCAGGTTTGTTTGGTTGAAAAGAAACCCTCAGCACTGGGACAAGGGCTTGGGAGCTAATTGGATGTTAGTGAATGGAGGAGGTTAAATACCTGACTAGGGCTAAAAAAATTTGCTATTTGAAGTCTGCTTTCTCTAGTGATTTGGGGGTGGTTTTCTGTAGGTTTTGCCTTGGGTGTATTCTAAGACATCGTAAAGTAGTTACCTAATATTTAAATTAAAATACCCATTGCCCACATGAAACTTGCTGGATGTTTTACTGAGGTGTGTGTGTGTGTGAGTCCCTTCAGCTGAGGAACATACAGCTTAAAAGTAGCTAGCAAAACAATTCATAACACCAAAACAGAATGGTGAGGCTGAGTCCTTCCTATAGTTCTGCAGTAGCTTTATTAGCATTTTTTTATTGTTATTATTTTTATTGCTCTTTAATCCAGGTGGCATTAATGTTTTTAAACTTTATTGAGGCATTCTAGAGGCATTAATCTGTTCTGAGGATTTTCTGTGACATATAAAGCCTTTTGATGTGGCATCCAACAGAGTTTTGAGAAAGGCATGGAGAAGATGATGAAAGCCTAAGCCACGAACCAGGCAACTGCTTAACTCCTGTTCTACTTGCACTAATAATAAATCTGATTATTTTAGTAAAGGTCTCTGAGCTCTGCACGAAGGAAGCTCAAGGACTGTGCCACTGCCGTACATCTCCTCCTCACAGCAGGATTCCTTGCCAAGCAGAAGTCATCCAAACTGTAATTGAGTTGTGGTTGGGAGAAGGTACTTGCCTCTTGAATGTGAACATCCACAGTTAGCAGGAACCTTAAAAACCCCTTGCAGAACAGCAGTAACACTATTCATATAGTGGTCGCCTTCATCATTTCAGTGAAGCCTTTCTGAGAGGCTCTGAAGCCCAAATATTTACTTTATGTCTGTGTCCTACAGTGAGATGTTCTAGGGCCTGTTGGACTGAACATAGTACATTGCAACTCCACTAATGTGGATGATGAGAATATTCCATGTGCTTGCAGTTATTCACCAGAAGATCTCTAAACGCTTCCCAGGCTTAGGAAACTCTCTGTCTTTCTTCACACCTAGAGGAAACAGTAGTAAAAAGGACACCTGAGATTCCACAGTGGGGTAGTGGCAGAAACATGATGTTTCTAACACCGAAGTATCCCTTTTTAGTCACTGGATAATGGGATCATGTTGCTCTGGTAGTGTTAGCTCACCACATTCTTCATGCCACACCTGAAGAAAGGCGGGGGGGTGTGTTGCAGCTTTTTGGCCTATTCCAAATCAAGAAGTTGGCCTCAAGCAACCTTTTAACTTTATTTTTCCTCTAGCACTGCGACTGTTCAGGTTATGTGATGTGTCATTTGCTTTTCACCAGTACTATGCATGCTGATTTTTGAGGTTGGATGTTTGTATCACCATTTGCAGCAAATAAATGTGCCACTTCCTTGCTGTTAGACCAGCAGCAGCTTGCAAAGTCTGAGAAAGATACTAGTTAAACTGTTGGAATCTTCTTCCTTCCTCCCACGCTACCAACAAAAAATACACGTAAATGATTTGTAAAGAACATGTTAAAAGGAAATATGGGTAGAAGCAGAGAACACTTTGAGTGATATCCCTCTCTGATGTCCATCCTTGCCTTTATAGTCTTCTTGTGGGCAGTTTGATGAAGGAGATGGATATTCACATAAAAACATGGAAAGACAACTCTGCTGAAATCACTTGGAGGTGTAAAGTGACTGTCCCAGTTAAGTGACTTGTCACCCTCACTCTTGAAATGAGCTTCAGTTAGTCAGCACACCACCAGTCATGAGCTATAGAAGCTGTCAGCAGGTACTCTCCTGTGCCTGCTTGGCTCTGTAATCAAAGTTGCTTTCACACCTAAGTTACTTCAGTGTTACCTCCAGAAGTGAGAGGGAACTCCAATAGGCAGAAATATTTGTGTTGAGGAGGGGAAGGGGGCATTTATTTGTTTCACTTTTACTTTCACCAAAGAAAGTAAAAAATTGCCCCAAGAACTACTGAAACAATTCTGAATATTACAGTAATGGAAACCCGTGTGAAAGGGAGGCTCCCGGCACCAGGAGACACCTGGGAAAAGTAGCCCAAGGACTGGGGTGGCTGCTGCTGAGTACAGTCATGTTCCCAAGCTGAGAGCAGGCGGGAAATTCATAAATCACTTCTCAAGCTCTCAGTAATCAGCAGCTGATGATATTTGTTTCTGGGCCTGGGGAAAAGAAGCTCTTTAGTTGAAGAGAAAATGTGGGACAGGAACAGGGATGGCTTTCCCAAGCTTACAGGAGGCAGGAATTGTGTCTGTGCAGTGCTGTCACTGAACTGCATCCCTCTGTTCAGGAGTTACTGTGGCTGCTTCCCTCTTCACCTTACGCTGGCATGGACACTTTTTGTCTTCCCTTCTCACCTTTCCTTTTGTGTCTGGGACTGTTCCTGTCACCACCATCATTTGACTCCCAGGATCACCAGTAGGATCCAAGGTTTGACCAGTACTGACCAGTAATTGTAATGTTTCAGGCCCCAGTTAGGAGGGAGAGTAGAATTTCTCTCCATCTCAAGGCTGGGAGGAGGAATGGGGTAGAAGCCACCTATTAAAGCTTACAGGAAATAGAAGTACAAAAAGAAATAGGTATAAACTGGGCATGAGCATATACAGTCCTGAGTAAACATCTGTGCACTGGTGGTAATTCACATTTTCATACATATATTTGTGGTTTATATTACAATAACCAATAACGTTTTTATAAGTCACTTATTTGGAAATGCATTGATATGGGGTGGGCTGTATCACATAGGCCAGCAGCAGGGAAAGACTCAGAGCGTGTTTCTGTTCTTGTGTCAATGAAAGGTGCCCACACACTGGGCATTAAGAGCAAGTGTGCTCTTAAATGTGTATTTTCTACATTTGTCATTTTCTGTCACAACACGAAGGTTATTTGAGTGTAACTTTGCTGGAGAATACTCAGCAGAAAGCTGTTCTCCATGGAAACCTGCTTTGGGGGAGTGGGAGGGATGTGTAGGGGGAACTATATAGAATAATTTGGATTTATTGTGTCTTCTTTTGCAGTTTGTAACTGATCTCTTGTTCCTGGCGAGCGTCATGTTTGTCCTACGTGTGGTTTGAAGGAATTAGGCTGAGCTCTAATTTACACTTGTTTAACTACAGATGCATCCCCACTGCTATTTGTTTATCTCACATTTATTACACTCTTCCAAATTCAAGTTAAGTACTCAGGGGCTTTTTCTAGTAACACTAATGGAGGAGAATAGATGCATTATATGTGAATAATGTATTATGATGATACAATTTGGGTCTCTTAGCTCTAACCGAGCCCAGTCCTGCCTTACATTATTTATAATTTACACACACCTTCCTGAACAGTTTTATGTAAATATTTAATACAGAAAGGGGGTTAACTCTTTCGTTTGGGAGGTTTCCAGTCAAAAAGCAGGAGAGACTATTCGGAGGGCATACAAACACCTCACCCAAAGCAGGCATCTGGCCAGTCTTGTTTATTTACACAAATTAAGAGAGCAACATGACAGATTATAGTGGGAAAATGTATGCTGGCATAGCACCAAAGCCTTTTTACTTTTCTCCTTCCCAACTCCTCTTATTAAATTGAATGGATGTTGACTGCACACAGTGTATTTGTGGACGCTCGGCTGGTAGGATTTGCAACATGGTGATTTTGGTCTTTACTACTTCCAGATGTAATTTTGTCTTTGGGTGTTTTGCTCGTTTTGTGCCAATCCATCCCTTGGAGCAATGCAGGGGGGTGCCCCCAGACAAATCAGCACAAGCCCTTTCTCGTAGCCTCTGCAATGGCTGAATTTCCCCACAAACCCAATTAGTCCTTTCCTGATGATCTGGATTGCTCCTGGCTTCTTCTCCTCTGACCACAAGTACATGCAGAATGACACTAGTATTCCACCACCACATTTATAATTTTGAGTCTTTTCATGTGTCAGCTGGTGGACCCTTCCTTTCGTAGATTCATGGAATGGTTGTGTGTTGCTCTTTCTCTTTTTGTTAAACAAAAGTATCATCATCCACTCATATCCACTCAAACACTTACACAGCAATGTAAGTCTTTGTTAAACTATTTTCCCCACACTCAGAGGGGTCTGCCAAGTTTTAAGAGCTCATCTTGTCACCTTGAATGCAGTTTGCATCTAGTCTCATATTTTCTCCTGATGCAGCACCCGAAACCTTTATGAACTTCATATATTTTAGATGAGTTTTCCTCCTACTCTTTTCAGCTGCTTTGTGATGCACAATTACCCAAAATCGGACTCTCAAATGATGAAGACAAAGCGCCCTGTTGACATCCTCAGGCATAAACACTGGCATGAAGAAACAGGAGAATGGGGAAGTGTGGGGGTTTTGCAATATTATATATTTTGATGCACAGGACTGTTGAAATGCTACAGCTGCCTTGAGGATTCAGCTCATTTCACATCCAGAAAGAAAATCATAGCAGGACAGAAGTTATGTGGGCTATACAGAAGTTGATGGATTATTTAACAGCATGACAACTTAGCTACTTTTTGGCATGGAGCACATGATTAACTAGTCTAGGTCATGTTTTGCCTAGGAAGGTTGGACCAGTGGAAATGGCCATGGAAACTTGTACTCATGCCCCTTGGACAAGAGAGAGAACATTATCTTCCAGAATGAGCTTAGTTAAAGGAAAGCACAGAGATTTGAACACCTCAGGTAGCTTATGTGTAAGACACAATACACTAAAATGGTTTCTTTGGTCTGTTGGTAAGAGATTCATGCTGCACAAAATAAGGTACTCCAGCCCTACAGAGAGGGATCTTTGGTTGGGGTCGTGTGTAGGCAGAAGCCAAATAGAAGTATAGTTTTGCAGCAGACCTTCATCAGCATTGGTTCCCCTGGTTCCCCTCTGTGCTGTCCCAAAGCACCTGACTTCCCTTCCCACAAAGTTCCATCCTCCAAGCAGGCAAGGCCATAGCAGAATTATGAGCAATTCCTGGCACTCCTCAGTACCCTTCCCTGGGGAGGGGAGGTGGGGAAGTGAGGGACAACTTCTTCTAGAAGATTTAAGGCAAGTAACTTATTTGTGCAACTCTGACCACTTCTGTTCGAGCATAGCGAGTATGTTTTAGGTGGGTGCAAGCGCACGTGTGACAGGGTATTCTCAGACTAGTAGTCTCTTTTCTAGTGTGTCCTGTCTTTTAGTGAGAGATGTTGGCTCTTTTCTGAGTTGCTGCTTTTGTTGTGTAAAAAAAAATTAGAAAGACATTTTTCTATGATTTTTTTTTTTAAGGGAAGATTAGCTCCAGGTCTTTTGAAAAAGATCATCTTATAATTTGAGTCCGTGTACCTACAAATTCCCAACAGGCTCAGAGCCAAGGAAATACACAGATGAAATAAACATATAAAGAGCCGTCTACATTTTGAAATCTAAGAATTGAGTTATATACCCTTTTGACAGCTTCCTGAATCACTGCCCATATCTAAGATGAGTAAATAGGTATCTGGCCCTTTAACTGGCTTCCATTTCACATAATTAAAGACTCCCAGAATTAAATGGCCTATATGGAAAGTGGCTTTCAGTGGACTAAATGCCTGAAGCAATCTCCTTGCCTGAGCACAGAAGTGACACTGGCTTACGGATCAATATCATCTCTGTTATTAATATCAAAAGCGCATTACTTTGTTTTTGCCTGGCTGTGCTCCAAGCCTTGGGCCCAGCTCGCATCCAGCCATTTGCCTGGACCATAATTTACTTTGGTGAGTTTTTAAGGTATTGTTTTGTCAGGGCCAATCACCGTGGAGTTATAAATGATGCTCAGGACTTGCACTCGCTGCTCGTGGCACATGCGGTGAAATGAATTTTTAAAAGTTTCACGTCAATTACTCCTGTCCTTGAGTTATGCAAAGGGACAAAAGAGCAGAGCCTTAAAGACATGAGTGATATCAAACAGATGAGGTAACGACAAACAGAAACAGCAGCTTGGGACCAAATCAGACATTACACTATCTTTAATTGATGCATTGAATTAAACAATGCTAAAGCTAAATAAATATTGACCACTTAGCAAAAGAACCATTGATTTTTATGATGGACAACATTTACATCACATACTGCTCTGCTCTACAGGTTTTAGGCTGCTAGATTGTCAGCTCTGGCACAGATATTCTGCAGGACAGCCTGTGCTGATGCTGGGTCCCTTTCTGGAGTTAGTGAGGGAAATGTAACCCATTTCCCTTGCTCTTGGTTTCCAAGGACTTTTGGGTTTAGTTTTGAAGGGTTAAATCCTGCCAGGTCTGTCCTCTCCAGTACCAGCTGCAGGAGTGAACAGGTAGCGTATCTCGCACAGGTGGAGTTTTGCAGTGAATGACTTGGCTGTGGATTGCAGACCTGGCTGAGGGCACTAGCCATATCTGTTCATCAGACAAAGCCTCCTCCTTTCTTAGTGAATGAAAGAAGTGCAGATGCTCAGTTCCTGTCGAGTGCCCGAAATGGTCCCTGCGTTGCGGTGGACACTCCACAATGGCAACAGCTTCCCTCAGACAACAAATCGCTGTAAGCTGGAAGGGACTGTTGTTGTTGGGCATCCTCCAAAGGGGTGACCTCTCCAAACACCCCCTGTAGCTGCTTTGCTAAAGCTGACATGTTAATGTTCACTCTGTTAGTATTGACTTAATTACTTAAACATGCCGTATCTTAACGATATGATAGGTATCTACCCTAGAAACAAATTCCAACAACAAAATAATTTGCTTACAGAGCAAGAGTTTACATCTCTGTGGCTGTTAATGGCAAAGCTGCACACCTAAACTGTATTTTCTTTAGAAGTAGCTAATTTGTAGTTCTTTAGCATGAAATGTGCTCCTGATAGCGAAATTTAACTAAATGCCACTGACTAACATTTTATATTCTCACAGAGGGGGAAGTGTGAGGTCTCTTCCTGACAATACAAGGATTTCATTGCAAAGGACAAGTGTATATGCTTAGTGATGCCAGCTTCAGTTACACACAGCTCCTGTGGCTGCAGGGTCCGCCAAGACACCAGTTAATAGGTTATTGTTTCAATTAGTCCATGATTACTGCTGCTAATATCTAATTCCTCATTGTTGTGGCTCCTTTTGACTTCACTCCAGTTATTAAGAAGCATTTGGATTTTATTACAATTGACAGGAACTCCAGCCTTCTCCATAGATAAAACAGTGCCTGCTGCAAAAGAAATTCAGAAGTAATGAAAAGAGGCTTTTGAGTTTGTTTTTAGGGATTTTTCAAATTACATCAGAAACACAATGTAGATTTCAATTAAGCTGGAAAATTATAATGCTCAAGGGGGAAAGAG
>NW_009937748.1:58295-89744 GCF_000696875.1 Nestor notabilis
CAGAGATAAATCAAAATGTCT
Source organism: Nestor notabilis (assembly GCF_000696875.1). Taxonomy (NCBI): domain Eukaryota; kingdom Metazoa; phylum Chordata; class Aves; order Psittaciformes; family Psittacidae; genus Nestor; species Nestor notabilis. The sequence continues at coordinate 58,317 of NW_009937748.1, forward strand.
TTAATTAGTTTTCAGTTATAAACACAAGTCTAGCTTGGTAAAATGAAGAAAATAAACCAACACAAGATAAAGGGATTATTAAATAACAGCAGAATAGGCAGGTAGGTGAGGCATCCCTATGTTCTGTTACACACCTCTCAACTTAGAGATCTGTGCAATGCACTAGTTTGGGAATCTCAGTGGTTCAGTCCTGATGAGCACATGGCAGTGCTGATGCTTATCAGAATATAAGCTGCAAACTGTATGCAGAGCAGCTCGAAGGACACGGCCATCGATGTCCAGTCTACAACTGGCTCAATTGGCAAATGGGAGTAAATCTTCTAAAGCAATAGATAATAAATAATTACTTTCCAAATGGTCATTTGCACATTTTGCATGTCCAGCATTTACACTGACTCAGTTTCAGTTGTTGTCTTGCTTTAACACATCATTGGTAGCTTTAATTGCTCCTTAATCAAAACCCTCTGGGTCTCTGTCTAAGTTTATGGAAAAGTCAGGGTGAATTTGCCTCACAGTGGGAAGGAACTGACCTTCATGCAGAATCAAGAGCTTAAACTGGAAGCAATATGAAGAGCTTCTTAGCTTTGGGTACCTACATCTCTAAACATTGAATAATGCCACTTTATTACCTGGTGTTATACTGGGCTGATGATTCACACCAAGCAGTATGTGCAGATGAACAGCACAAGTATTACTTTTTAGCTGATGACATGGCTTCTGATGCCATACAGTAGCTTTTAAAGAGACAGCAGTTGTCCTCTTTGGAAGCTTGCAGTTCCCCTGCACAGAGAACCTGACATCACATTATAGATTTAACATACAGAGGAGCACTTCATCTGTTACTTCAGAGTGATGGGCAATTGAGTGTAAGCTGATGATGGAAACCTTCCTTTCCTGTGCTGCCTGTAATGTGGGTAAGGACACCAACACAGGGCAGAATTAGAGGATGTCTCTTAGGAGGACAGTTAAACTCTCTGCAAGGCTAAAGGACTCTACTTTATGGATGCGCAGGTCACTGGCTTGTGTCTGTCAGACAGATTCCCATTGCTAGGAATGGGTCACCTAAAACACTTCCCATTAGTGTTAATGTGGCAGTTCATTGTCCTTGCAGCATGTAGGATCCTCAGTGCTGGACTGGCAGCTGAGGAGCTTACATCTGTGTTTAAGGGGAGAGGGACACCTTGTCTTCAGAGTAAGTGCTGAAGCTCACTGTATAGTTCACAGTCTGTTTAGAAGGAACACGACCTACTTCGCATTTTAACAGTAGGGTGCTGTGAAATGAGTGCTTTAAGGTCGCTTGAAGAATCATTATCAAAGGTATTAGCAAGAGTAGCTTTAATATGATTTATAAAGGCACAACTAAACAGAGTTCAATGGCAAAGTTCACTCTATTACTTTATTATATGGATGGAACTTACAAAGGAAAATCGAGGTAAAATCAAGCTAAAACCAATGGATATAGAGATTGAGGACAGAGAGGGTAAGTAAGGGGGACCCTCCTGTTGAGTTAGGAGGTTCAGAATAGAGCCCCTTGCTTTCTAAGCTGCTGATGGAGCCTAGGTGCAACTAGTCTCAGACTTGGTTAATGGGTTGTGTCTAATTGAATGTATAAAAGGAAAATCAAAGTAGAATTAATCTAGAACAATTTGTATAGAGACCAAAGGTGATAAGCATAAGGGGGACCCTATCTCTGAGCCATGAGGTTCAGAGTGGACCCCCTTGCATTCTAAACTGCTGACAGGGCTTAGGTGCAGCTGAGTCTATTCTTAGTCCCAGACTTGGTCACCAGTGTGTATGCAAAGGGTTACAAGTGCACCAGTTCTCCACAGAGGGAATTTTTACACCGTTTTCATTTAGCAGCAGTTTGTGGGTTTAAGGTGGCTCTTAGCTCAGAGGCTGGGGGGGGATGCACCACCACACAGGGCAGGGAACAATGAGGAGAGTCTGTTCCCCATCCCCTCTTCCCAGTATGCAGTCACCCCCAGTTACAAACATGGCAATTTAAAAGCATGCAAAAACCATAAATGGGGCAGCAGCTGTGTACAGCTTCAGCAAAATGCTAAATTGCTACATCACTGTGGACTCTAAATGACAATAAACCTTCCACCTCTCATAAATTAAGCAGACTTTCAAAAAAATGATATCTACAACTGGAACTTTTTATGGATGTTTGGTAACTTTAATCATTTTGCAAAATGCAATTCCTGGTCATAAATTCTCTCCCAAGTACAGATTTAGGGAGAGCTAAAGCGCTGCAGTGGGTTGATAGGTAAGTTTTAATCTGACAGTGCCAAAAAGTCTATTAGATTTATCCTGAGGCAGTGGCTGCCCAGTAATTACAACAGGGCAGAGTTAACAGAGCTTTTGGATAGCAGGAAGGTGACTTAAGGGTGTGTCAGAGGTTCAGGAGATGAACTTGGAACACTTCTTACTTGGTTTTAAAAAGGGATGCTTGAACCCACCTACTTCTTAGGAACTACTTCAGTGAAAGGCACCCCTGTCAGGGGATAGCTCTGACCTTCCAGTATGAGCTCTGGTAACAAATATCTTGCAACCATTCAAGAGAAGTAACATAATCCTCCTTTCTTCCTTCAGTTTTTAATACAAAAATGACATTCCTGTAGTCATATGGCTGTGATTTTCCACCGTGCTGTAGTACATTTTTTCTTCCTTCAGCATTGGTCACTCAGGGACCTCAAAACACTTCTCAGATTCAATTTTGTCAGTTGCTAGTTTCATTATTCCTGTTATATGGCTGGACTGAGACACCCAGGACTTTGTCCATTAGGGCAGCAAGCTCAGGAATGAAATCTGGATTTTCTATCTCTTTCTCCTATGTGCAAACCATTGAGTAATGGCTCACTCCTAATGTGGAATACATCCACGCTTATTACACCTAATGGAAAATGGAGGGATTAGGAAGTGCAAGACCTGCTGTTTGATGTGTTCTTCTTGCGTTAAGTTGTTGATTAGCTGTGGATTAATTCAGAACAAAGAATATCAATGAAAATGGATGAACAAGAATGAAAGGGGAAAAGATTTGTCTCTATTCCTCAATAGGAGCTGAAGACCTAATTGGTGTTTGTACAAAGTGGTGCCGAAGTGGAACCCAGGTACATGAGTGGATATGGCTGTTCTACAGTGAGCCCTTCCTTCTGCCTGCTCTGTATGAGCTCTTCTGGTGGTTTACTCGCAGGAAAAAGGGGATAAAAAGACCCAATTTCTGAAGGTTGCTTTTAATGTCAGTGTTGCACACCTGCAAATGAACTGTCAGAACAGTGCTGTGTGTTTAGTGCAGAAAGTTGTAGCACTTGGGGTCACACCATGGAAAAAAGGTGAGGGAGAAGCAACCCAAAGCTTCGTGATACGAGCTGTCTTGAGAGGCTTAGCGGAAGTTCTTTGTTTTGAAAACATCCAACAGATAAACTACATCAAGCCACGTTTTACCTCTTCTTGGACACGGGGCATCCATACTTCCATTAACAATAGATACTTCTTATTAAAGCAAACAGGTTGCAAAGAGGTGAGTAAAGTCCCTCCTGAAGTGCAGTGAGAACTGCAAGCTTTTTAATGTGGCTCCAAGTCCTCGTGTGCAGGACTAGGACACGAATACATGGCTGCCAGATGCCAAGAGCTGGAGCAGTGTTGCTGAACTGCTCTGGACCACTCATGCCAAGTCAATTGGAAATGGTATTTGTGATGAATTTCCTTGTTGGAAACCTGATTGCATTTATTATTGCTCAGCCTTTGCAACTGTAGGATGAAGAAATCCTTTTTTCAGGATGTGAAATGATTTCTTTCAGGAACTGAGTTTGGTTTTCTGTTTATCTGGGGTTATTTTTGCAAAAGCCAAGCATTCAGGGGTATCACAGGCTGTAGATAACCATGCTTCTTACTCTAACTACTTAGTCTGTCTTGTATACTTGAGTAAATAAATTTAACCCCAACTGAAAGGCAGCAGCCCGTTTATTTAAGGAGAAAAGCCTGAGTAGTCAATATTACAGATGAGAAATGCAAATGAACTAGCAAAGCTATTGGAACATTGACTTTTCCCATTTATAAAATTTTACTTTCTGCATTCCAGACTTTAAAAAAAACCAACAACCCAAACAACTATTAGCTCATTGTGGGTTTTTTTCCAAAGCACTTAGGAACGTTTTCCTATTGCCTTTTCATAGTAGGGGGTTAATAGCACCACTGAATCCAATTCATTGTCAGTATTGCAAACTCACCCAGGGAGAGAGGAGTCTCTTAGTAAGACTACATGCAGAGGGAGGTTCACAGAGCTTTTTCCAGCATCACTTCTATATTTAGACTCAGAGTTCTTTTGTTTGGTTTATCACTGTGTGGGTACAGATCATGTTAATGCCAAGTTACATGTGCATATGGGTAGGAGAGCATACACTCAACACTGGCTTTCTGCTCAGCTCCAGAGGCAAAGGCACAGATCTGAACGCTTACAGAAAAGGAAATCCTAGCTCCTAAAGTCACCTGCGGGAGACAATGTTTGCAGTTCTACACAGTATCATTTGGCTCAGGAGCAATTCTACCTTCAAATCATAATTTGAGGTGACGTTTCCAATGCTGTGGAAGAAGAATCACTTTCCTGGGTAAAAAAAAAAAGAAAGAATGCTTTTAAAATATATATATATAAGTGCATCATATCAGCATTTGTCAAATGAAATGAATGCTTCCAATATTTTTTAAAGCTTCAATGGATCAACCATTTCTGAAATTGTAGTATATCAAGTAAGAATATTATAGTTATATATTAGCAGACTGTCTGATGGCCATTCTGATGTCTTCTTACTCTATGCACCAGGGTAGCATTTTTAGGATAAAGTTAACCTGGGTGAAATGTATCATGGTTCACTAATGTTTCTTCAATGGGCTGATAAAAGGCCTCGCCCCCCACAACATATGAATATTTAAAGTACTGTTAATTATTTATGGTGTATTTTTACTAACCCAGAGTTACAGCATGGTCAAGTTGCAGAGAAAGCTCATTATACTTCGAGGTTGAACGTGCATCTCGAACAACATGAGCGCTGCTGAAGGGTAGATAAGGTCCAGGGTTTTATCCTCTGGTGGTTGCTGTGAGAGTCTATCTGGAAGGTGTATGTGGAATGAGGCCCTTCTTGACTGAGCTATTTTGGAGAGAGATTTTAATACTTGGTGCAAGTTAAACTAAAAGTTACTGTTTCTGATAGAAACATCTCTTGAAGTGTAGTGTCTCAGCACATGGTTGGGGACAATTAAAGAAAGAATAATATCTGTATCGTGCCGTTAAAGTCCCAGGTGGTGGCTCTTACCACCCTCTCACCTGGGAGACTCTTCCACAACCTCAAGTTCTTCATTGAATTTAACTTAGGTTGTCCTGGTTTCATTTTATCTCTTTGTGCATGGTGTGAAAATGCATTTCTCCCTCCTTGATAATCAGATGTATTCTATATTTGCCACTTTTCTTGCAAGCTCTTTAACCCCTTCCTGACCAAGCTGAGAGTGTGGGTCAGCATTTTCCATCAGTTTTTGCAGTTGTCCTTTCAGCTGCTGCTTGTTTTTCTGTGGATCCTCTCTGAATTCCCTTTAGGTTGTTGTCAGTTCTGTGGTGAATATTGGTGATACAGACAATATAAATACCTGGATAGAAGGGTGCATTGCTAAGGCAACATATTACATACAACCTACTGCAGTTTTCCATATGAGCCTACAAGAAATCCCTATAAGGCTGGATTTAAATCTCTCTGGTCTGTAACACAAGGTGATGCCTCTGCATATGTTGACAAGATTTCATTAGCCTTTCCTGTAGCCGTATCTTCTTGCAAACCCATATCTAATCTGCAGTTTGCTGTCTCTGCGAGATCTCTTTCAGCACTGCAGCTTCTTTGGATCTCCTCTGTCTCTCACTGAGTGTCTGCATTGTGGATTATTTTCCCTGGAGGTATTAGTGTATATTTTTCCATATATGAAGATAATAAATGGAAGAAGCAGAGATGAAAAGAAAAAACATTACTTGAGAGCAGAAATAGAAAGAGATGCAAAGAAAAGACTGACGGGGAGATAAAGGAAGAAAAATCAAGGAAGAAGAATATGGAAAAATGAAAAAGGAGTTAAATAATCAGAATAAATTAATTAATCAAAGTGCAGATCATGTGGACTGGAATAGCAAAGCAGCAATGCAGAGAGGTAAAAGGAGACAGGGATAAAGATAATGAAGGATAAGTTGAAATGTAGTATGTGTTTTCAAAATAATGCATTTGGAAGTGCTATTTGACTTGTTAGACCTGACTTTTAGCAAGGCTGTCACACGCTGGGCACTGGAAAGCTCCTGACAAGGGGTTATGAGAAACATCAAATTTTTCCCTTAACAAAAGCAGTGATTTTTATGATGATCATGGTTTTGTTAGCAATTCAGACCTCCCTCATTTCTACAGCGGTGGCTCGGGATTCTTATCCCTGTATCACAGCTATGAAAATGTGATTTAGAAAAGGGTAAGTGAACTGGCAAAGGTTATAGGAGAAGTCATTGCAAAGAAACACACATTTCTAAGTCACAGGGTCAATCCACTGTGCCCAAGTTTCTGCAGTGCTCTGGTTAGAGAGAATTCTTGTCAGTTCTCACACTTTCTCGCCATGTTACAGGTGCTCGTTAATCACAGGGGTTAACTCTGATTTGTTGACCTCTTCTTTCACCATCTTACTTCAGCTAGTTGATCATACAATGCCCATGCCATTGTCTAAATTAAAGATAGTTGCTAGAAAAATGTTTGATTTGCTTTTCTTCTCCTGGTGTGCTGTTGGAAGCTCTTGGCATGCAAATCAGCCTGCTTCCAGACATGGGGCTCACAGACCACTGTTTGGAAAGCACTGGCCTCAGTGCTGTTGTTAGGGGGAAAGGCAGCCTGGAGCAAGCCCTAACTAGGTCCTAGAACAGATTGTAAGTCAGGGAGGGGAATGACACTATCAGCAAATGAGGGTGGCTGGCGGGGGGGGGAAGTGCAGGGAAGGACTTAGTTCAGTAACCAAGTTGCCTGCATTCAAAGAGCTAATGTACCAGATATTACTGCTCAAGGCATTCTCACTATTGCCAGGGGCTTAATATGATTTGCATAGCGCGTATGGGTATTCCTAGGGGAGAATGACAGAGATCATTAAATGAAAACAAATAATAAATAAGCTCCTTACAGCCCCCACAGGTACATAAATATGACTGTACGTGGGGCACACAGGCGAAGATAAATGGCTCAGTGTGTATAGGGTGAGGAATCCATAAAGCAGAGAGGCTGCGTTTTCCCCTCTCTGGCCACAGACAATGCATTCGCTCCCTGCTAAGGAGGGTCAAGTGACTGTCACAGACTTTGCACTGAAGAGATGTAACCTGTGTCACAGCTGCCAGCCATTCCGGCTTGAAAAGGTCAGCTCCCCAGACACAGGTGGGAATGTCACAAGTTAAGTACACGGGGGCCTCTGTAGTGCATTGGGAACAGCAGCTGAGCAACATCCAACCCCACCGAACCATCCACTCGTCACGGGGCTGGTGGGAAAGGGGTCTGAGAACACGCAGGTTCATGTCTGTAGTGGAGCTGCATGGGTTTTCTTCATTAGGATTTTAGGATCCCAGGCAGCAATGTTATGTTGCACAGGAGGATCAGGGATACTTGGAGGTTTCATGGCTGTAGGTGTTGAGACTCTCTTTTATTCCACGCTTTGGGCTGCTGTGCTTGGAATCAGACTAAAGCTTAGGAAATTCTTTAACTGTGACCTTTCCTGTGACTCAGATCACAAAGATTTTCTGTCAGTTTGGTCAGGGCGAGATTTGAAATTATGTCTTAGAAGTGAAAGACACAGTGAATGAATCAAGCAGATTAAGCTGAATTATTGGCTCTGGTCTTGTAGTACTCTGTTTCCTACCAGAGATCACAAATAGATGTAAAAGCTGATTTGTCGAATCCCATCAAACAGTTAAGTATTCCTTTATAAACATTATAAACCAGCACCCAGTTCCAGGCACAGCAGGTTGTTCTGTACCTCTCAGGAATTCAAGCCAACACCAAATCAGCTCTGTATCAGATTAATGTACGTTCTCTGCTGCCTTTATTGTTTAGTTACATAAATATCTAAAAAACGATGTTCAAAGAGAACATTTGTGTTGCTTTCCAAAGAGAAAGGATAAAGTTTATTCTTACTGTCTTTTGAAAAAGGCTGATGAATCGGGTGGGAAATGGAGAGAAATCTGCAATGTCAGGTAAAGTCTAAAAGATATTAAACTTACTGATTACAGAATGTAATTGTGACGCCCAGTATGAACAGAGATTAGAAAGCATCTTTTCAGTGCGCAGCATTACAATATGACAGCTCTTGGGGATCTGTTTCATCTCAGTCTGTCTGTTCCAAGTAAATGTGAATGAGTCATTCATACAATAGTTTTAAAAGTAGCTTCACACTGTCTTCTACAGCCTTTAGTAGTATTCATTTCTAATTTTGATATAGCTGAACCTGCAACAAAGATTGCACTGCAGTGAGGAAAAGAAGCTCCTCAGAACCACGGTGTTCAGGTAAGTAAGTGGTGTTCAGCTGGCTCAGCTCAGACCCTCGTGCTTCTGTAACGCCAAAGATGCCTGACAGGTAGTTTTGTGTTGGGGAGGGAATGTTTTTGGTTCTAAAGTGCTGCAAATCTGACATCTGAAAAATGGACATTTAAGAAAGAACAAAAACGATCAGAGGGCTGGAGCAGCTCTGCTCTGGAGCCAGGCCGAGGGAGCTGGGCTGGGTCAGCTGGAGAAGAGAAGGCTCCTTAAGGGGAGACCTTAGAGCAGCTCCAGTGCCTAAAGGGGCTGCAGGAAACCTGGAGAGGGGCTTTGGACAAGGGATGGAGGGACAGGACAAGAGAGAATGGCTTTAAACTAAAAGGGTAGATTTAGACAAGACACAAGGGAAAAAATGTTAGAACTATCACATACTTTCTAAAAGGGCTTGAAGTGAAGCTGGAATCTGCTAAAATACAGGTGGAAAACACAATATAGACCAAGCTGGGCTTGTTCCTCTGTGATGACATTGAAGGACTCTGACATGGTTTGATTTCTTTCATATTTCTGATTCTTTATGAAGGCTTGAAGGGTTGAAGCCATTCAAAGAGTTGAGGAAAGCTGTGAATGGAAGTTGTCTGGAGCAGAGCCCTGCAAATGTGAAGCAAGCATTAAGTGCAGTTGTCTGCAGAGCTTAATTGCCCCTGCAACTTTTTTTGTCTGTCTTCTCATTTTCCCTAGGTTGGCATTTTCGTGGATGAATACCACTGGGAGTTAAGGACTTGCTGTGACTCTCACTCTTACTTAGAGGAGTTTTGCCTGCAGCAGTCACAGAGTTGAAAAATACAGCTCCATGTGACTGCTAAGAGACCACTGAGAAGCCAAGTAAGTAGGACTCATGGCCATTTTGCAATTCCACCTCATTAGACATGTTTTGGGGCTTATGATTGTGCTGTGAGGATAAATAAGTATAAATATTATATTTGCCTCCAGGTTATCTTTAAAAATGTATTTCTGTGTCTCCCTCCCCCTCTTTCTTTCTTTTTTTTTCCTTCCCCCCCCCCTTCCCTCCCCTCCAATTTTCAGTGTTGTCTGTCAGCTCCTGGTAGGTGAGTTATCAACTCTGTGGTCTCACAGTATGGTGGCCCAGCATAAGGTATTACATTATAAAGGGTTGCATTGTGCTGCCAATTACCTGAGGTTCTAGAAAGCGAAATGCGCAGCAGTGTGATTAACTCCATGTGGAAGTCACAGCTCACATCACCCAAAACTGCTGCGAGAAAAAGTACTGCAGAAAGTATTTGACCTGTAGCCAACGCTACGTTTTCAAATGAGAAGAAAGTGGCAATAGCTGTCTTCTAGCATTTGAACAACTGTGAATTACCTTTGAGATAGAGGGGAACAGGACACCATGGAAAACTCAGGTAAATACTTACCTAAACTGATACTATTGCCCAGACGTTGGTCTTTCTTAAACACACAAAGTGCAAATTCTCTTTGTTGAACACACTGGTGCAGTTCACTCCCTGCTGCAGACCTGTGTATCTCCAACAGAGTCCATGGAATTATGCCAGTTCACACCAAATGGTTTTCTCTTTTACTGCAGTTCATAGTCCATGTGTTTTCAAAACTGAGTGGACCAATTCCTGAAGGAAAGGAATTGCACTGGCTTGGGCAGCATCTAGGGGAAGCATTGTTTCTGTGCTTATTGCAGTCTTTCTTGTGTGTATGTTATTCATCTCTGTTACTCAAATTCACTGTAGTTAATGCAGGTTTGGTGTAGTGTAAATGTTACCACAGTCAGTTAAAGTGGTTCCTGTTTCTTTTTCTACCCATCTGGGAGTTTGGAAAAGTCATTTGATCGCCTTGCTTCAATTTAGCTTTATCTAAAATGGCATTTTAAATGATGATCTACCTTTCAATATCCAGTCCTCTTAATGACTCTGTCATGAATGGTGCTGTAGGAATTCGTAGACCCTCAGTGTAACAGATGCTGTCTATGCATGGAAAAGCCTGATATTGGAGAATTGGTCTTTTGAGGCAGCCACATGATGCAACAAGAACAGTTCCTTTAAAGCAGAAAGCAACACCAGGGTTTGTATAACTCACATGCTTATTTTGGCTCACTGATGTTTCTAGGAGATGATGCCAGGAAATACTCTTGCCTTTTCATATTCAAAGGGATGTTCAGTGTTTGGGGCTCATGTTGTTCTAGAATTTGGGGGTGAATTACCACGAGGTGGCAGTGTGCAAGGCCCACGGTGCATCTTGGTTATACCACTTCTCTTTCGCTTCCTTATCAGGCCAGATAGCAGCTGGAGTAGATGATCGTTGTAGGCTCTTTCCAGCTGGAACTATTCTGTATTTTCCAATAAATATAGATGTTAAAACTTCATGCCTAGACCTTGAAGGATTTCTGTTTTTACAAAGAATATGTTGTGCTTTTGTGCACTAATAGTACATGCTCAAGTCAATATATGAAGCATGTTTGAATGCTGCTCGTGATAAGATTGTAATCCTTTACTTAAGGAACAGAAAAGGGTTTTACAAACAGTAACCATACTGTTCTCCTTATACTAACCCTCCAGAGAGCATGAAAAACCTTCCACAGCATACAAATAACTCTCTCCAAGGTTAGTCAAAACACAGTAAGCTGGGAAGAAATTACTGTTGCTGCAGAACTTGTATGAAACAATTCTTTACGGCAGGAACTGGGAGTCTGCACGCTCAGTAAGTCAAGCTCTAACAGTGAACAGAGCTGAAAAGAATCCTGTAGTTCCTCATGTACAGATACTATCCAGAAGGCTTCCCGTGTCTCTTTTTTCAGTAGTGAACAAAATCTCTATACATAATGTCCACAGAAAAGACTTTCTATAACCCTTGGCAAGGAATAAGTTACTTTCAGTAGCAGTGCTCTTTAGCTAGAAGCCATATACGGATGAGGTTCATGCTTGGTCCTGTGGGAGGAGTGTAATCATATTCTATCTCTGGTCAAACGAGGCATTGGTCTTCTCATCACAGAACGCTTCCTCATGGTTCTGGCAATGCTTTTGACTCGGTGAGGGAGCCTCAAGGTGAATCAAATTGAGATGCAGCTTGTAGCAAGTCTGCAGTGTGCTTTCAGAAGTGGTCTGGCCTTTAACTGGAGGATCCTTTGGTTGGTTGGGTTGGGTTTTTTTTTCTGTTTGTTTGTGTTCAAGGTCTAGTTTCAGGTTTTAAAGCCTCTAAAAAAATTAGCGTCTTTTTGGGTCCTCATAGTGAAATAGGTGATGTCAGGCTGTTTGGATAATGCAAGTGACAGTGTTTTGGGGAGCTCTGTGGCGTTGCACTCTAATACATTTGCATTTATCATCTCCTGTTATTTCAAATGATTGTCTTTAGGAAGTCAGAGAACCTGCCCTCAGAGGTTATTTGACTGAATACTGGTGTGCTGCCTGCCTGTAAGTCTTACAAAAGAGGCTATTTGGCTGTTTGTGGGTGGTGGCTCTTCAAGTCAAGCTGTTCTAGAGACAAAATCTCGTTTAAGCATCTGAGTGTTGCCTTATTTGTAGAAAGCTTTTCACAGTAGAAACAAGTGGTGATACTGAAAGATTCAGTGAAATGTATTAAACTACTAATAGCTGATTCTGAGCTCTTCCCATTCCCTAAGAAACAAATGACATGCCCCAAACTTCACATCTTCTCCCTGCTGCAGATAAAAGCATGAACTGGTTTCTTTTCATTTTCTGCACAAGCACAAAAGGAGAATTCTGCAAACAATTAAAATTGCAAATTGCTTGTTTGCTCAAGATCAGATTTATTCAAAGGGCGCCTGCTCTTTGGGGATGGGAAGAAGTTGGGTTTGAGATGCGTTTTGAACAAGGTAAGCATTTTTTCAGATTATTCCCAGCATAATTTACCAAAGGGAATACAGTGCATTTGTTAGTTCCTTTTAAAAAAAATAATCAATGACCTGAAACATTCCCTCCAGACCTATAATATTTATTTCAATGTTCTGTCAATAAATATAACAAGGTTAGTTTTCTATCAGATTAGTTGGGAGAATCATTTGAGGGAAGTTCTATTTGGTAAGCTCAATTGCAAAAAGCAATCAATAGGAAAAAATCCTCTTGTTGGTATTGAAAGAAACCTGGAGCTCTGAGGAGCTGGCCCAGAACAAGTATTTATGTCTCTGCCCTGGCATCCAAATTTGCTTCCAGATGCCAAAGAAGGGGAAATGAAAGCACATGGAAAGTCTGAGCCAATGTTTGAAGGACTTGTGTAGCATCCTGAATACTGCTGTACTAAGAGGAAATCCCTGTTGGCTCCTTTGTGCATCAGCCAGACCATGATTCCCCTGCGTTTCAGAGCATGTGTAAAATCTTGACATAGCACTTCTCGATTTCTGTGGTCCTCCCCAAACAGTTTTATTAAGTTGTGTAAAACTCACCCTGCACTTTCACCATGTGTGACATTGGAGAAGAGAGCTGGGCTTTCTGCCCGGCTAGAATAATCTTTCCTTGACATTACCAACTCCTGTTTGAATGTGCCAGAGGCGACGTTCTCACCGAGTGCTGTGCTGCAAGCTTGCCTCGGCTGATACAAGGAGGAGGCAGCGTGGAGGTATGACAGCACAGTGCACGTTTGAAAGTACTCTTATGATTCCATTTGGCCCAGAAATGGGGAGATTCGTCATCAGCTGGCATGCAGGATTGGAGACAGTACAGCAGAATGAAAAGAAACACAAAACAGTTTAAAGTGAAAATGAGAAAGCTGTGAGGATTCTACATCCAATCATCCTACTGTAACATACTCAAATTCAACATCCCGTGTTTCTTATTAAATGCATTTTCAGCTCAAAATAGTTTGGGGGACAAAGAAAGATCCATGTAACATAATTTCCCATATAAAGATAACCTCTCCACTGTTACCACTGTGTATTCTACAATATCTGTGGTAAGTTTTTATTACAGGTATAAGTACAAGCTGGATGTTTCCAACCCATCTCTGTTACGATTTACAGTCCAGCTTTTGCTGGGAGCCTGCCTTCTGCACAGTTTGTTTTTACAGCACTCTGAGGAATACAAGGAAGGGACCTGGCTTCTTGCAGATGGAAGTAGTGGCATTAAAGCCCCATAAATGTGTGGGGAAAATCCACCAAAATCTCTTTTGAATTGTGAAATATTTTGTCAACCAGGTTAAGACAAACCTCCTGCATGGAATGGTGGTGGCTAAAACCCAGTCATTTCTGCAATAGAATACTGATGCCCTGTGAAAGAAGAAAAAGGGGGAAAAAAAGACTACTGCTGAGCTAAACATTTAATTACTTGGTGTCACAGTTCTTGGGTCTCTTGACTTGACATGAGTGCATTTCTGCATATTTCAGCCTCTTCTCCAGTCATTCCAGATGCTTGTTTTAAGCTGATTTCTTGATTTCTGCTGCAGAAATCATCGTGCATGCACTTAAATGTGAGCTGCTGCAGTAGTAAAGCATTTTTAAAAGAGCTGTGCTCGTACTGAAGTGGTCACCAGCCTCTTCACCTGTGTGCAACAAAGAGCAAACTGAATTCAGCTGGAATCTTCTTTACGCATGGAAGTAGCATGCAGGAGCCAAAGTGACTTGAAGTTTTGCACAAGCATTGTGTTCATTGTAGGTACATACAGTTCCTGGTGCAAAAATCTTTATAACCTTTTGAGACAAAAAAAATCAACCCAAAGAAAATAGAAGTTGTGTTTCCCTCATCAAAGTAAAGCACTTGAAAGCAATTTCTTTGAGGTGGGGTGCATCAGGCTTGAGGGAAACACAAATAGAGTCCCCTTCCTTCATCCAGCTGCATCAACACAATGCATTGACACAGCCCACTCTTGTGGGAGCAGTTGGCCAAAATTGCTTTTATAATATATTCTGGAGCAGTGAGTAGGGAGGTACTAGAAGCAGCCCAAAGGGGCCAGGGGCTGATATAAAGGCTGAATGTAAAATACATTTCTGTGATTATATATGGTCACTGAAGTGGAGCTGAAAAAAAAAGGATGGTAGAACTAGTAAAGAAAAAGCTAATAAAGATAAAACCAGTGCTCATAATACCAGTTTTCCCTTCAGAATATAGTTAGAGGGTTTGGGGTGAATCCTCTTAATATAGCTGCAGTAACATTCATGGAGGGTCTAGTCTTGCTAGAGGGCTGTTGGATGTGTAACATTATTGCCTAAAATGCCAGAAAACTTGAGAACTGCACAAATTATGATTAGCTTAGTGATTGGGGTTTCTTTTCCAGACTACTACTGGTATTTAGAAGGAAGAGAGAGAAGGAGAAAAGACACTTGGATCCAAAAATACTTGGGTTTGGTCATTGCAGAACATTGGTCTAAATGTTTCTCCTGATGTCTCCACAGTCGTATTTGATTACCTTTCCAGGACAGCACTGTGATAGGACAGGGAGCAGAGGACACCAGCTAACTTGTGTGTATGCAGGTTGTGAATCTACCTACATTTCTTATATTTTGAAGCCTTTAGAACCTAGTTTGGGAGTTTATTGAGCCAAGAAAAGCAGATGAGGCTCCCACAGCATCAGCTCGGACATCATCTGATGAAGCCTCACATGATAAGGGCTACATAGTACTCTTCAAAGCCATGATGGTGGGACATGGCAGATGGTTCCCCAGCAGTAACTTTCCAAATTGTCCATTAACAACAAAGCCATCAGGAAAGTTGAAGCATGTGACACAACTCTACAGAAGAGGACCTGCATCATGTCACCGATGGGTGAGTTCCATCCCACAGCACAGCCATGCTTGGAGCAAGCCAGCATTTAGCCTTTCTTTTTAGTTTGCCTTTTAGAGCAGAAAAAGCTCTTTGTAATATCTACATACAACTACTGGTAGACAAACTGCCTTTTCTGTTCTGATCTGATAGTTGAGTTGGTTTTTCCAAAAATGGTGATAACTCTTTAGAAACTTTCTTTTCCATGAACCTAAGAATATGATTCACAGTGGCAGGAAAAGGAGAAACAGTTTTCATAAGGTCATGATCTTGTGGCCTGCAGAGAACTACGAGGTCAGAGCCCACACAAGCTGACTTGACTAGGCAATTCAGGGAGACAGTGCAGAGAAACCACAGGGGGAAAAAGATCTCTCAACTGTCCATTTTAGGTTAACTTTGTATTTGACACAGACCAGCAGTGAAATTGTGTGATTGTGAATATTTGACATTGTTTCACCGTTACTCCTCTGTAGGCAGCTAAAATTTTGAAATGAATTAATTAAGCCTTTTTTTATCAGTGCTCAGTTATATTTTCTGTGTATGCACAATCAGTTACACATTCAGGAAGGGAGTGAAAATAGAGCTTAAAAACACTAGAAACAAAACTGTCTTGAAGGCACAGGTTGGCCTTTCATGTGTTAGCATTTTCCAGCACGTTAGAGATTGCAGTGATGATATTTCTGCTTGTGAGTCAAGTCAGAGGATCTTCCTTTATGCTTCCAAGTGTAGTGTGAACGATGAGGTGACATCAGCTTTGAATATTCTACTAGTATGTTAATTAAATTGTAACTTTGGTTTAACTGAATACTTAAACTTAGAAGCTGGTATTCCAACAACTGCAGATATATGTAGCAGAAATGTGTTAACTCTGTATTTGCCGGTACCATTAAAGATAATAAGAAACAAATCTGTGCAGATGGCCTATGCTAGAGCGGATAAGTGATTTTCCACTGTAACAAAAGGTAAAAGCCTATCCATTGAAGTACAGCTAGAAATTATTTCTAATTGGTATGAAAGAATCCTTAAATCTGTATCCTGCTTTTAACAATTTGGGCTTAAATTACAGTTAATAGTTCCCATAAAAGAGGCTAAAGGAGAAATACTAACATTTGGAATCCTTGAACACTAAATGCTGTCTAGATTTGTAGTCATAGCATCATCTCTAACAGTTTTACTGTCAAAAATAACCAGGAAGTTGTCACAGTAAAGAATTTCTTCCTAATATCTAATCTAAACCTACCTTTAATAGTCTAACTTTACACTGTAGCAACTACCCTCCACCCATCCCCATGGCTCAGCACCACTCATGCTGGTTGTGGAACTTACGCCTTAACAGGTCAAAGAGTATTGCCAGTAATAGGTCTCAGAGAGGTTCCCTGTTCCTGGAGCATCATGATGGTCCCAAAGGCACCTGCAGAGTGTGTTTCATTGCTTTATTTTCAGATTGTAGAGCTAACAGAGCCATTATGCATGAAACAAACTGGCAACAAACAGGCACATGCCTAGGGCAACAAGCAGTTCTTGGGGGTTTTAACATCATTCACCTCTGGCGTGTCTCACTGATGCAAACTATGACAAAGAACTCACCCTTAGATACGAACATCTTCCCAGAATAAATTAGCAGGAGCAGTGAATTCCCCTCCCTTAAACTTCCACAGTGTGGACACTGGCTCTTTGGTGACAGTTTGCAGCATAGCACTTGGCTTGGTGTAGGTCAGAAATGCTGCTGTCCATGTGGGATGTGAGAAGTGAGTGTGTATGGAGAGAGGTCGGACCCAATATTGTTATTCCATGTTTGCCTCTTCCTCTTCTATTTTTACAGTGAATGTCAATGAGCAGCATTACCTGGGCTTAGCAGCACTTTAATTACAGGTGAGGCACTCAGGGTTACTGTTGTTGCTCCCCTGAGGTTTTAGCTGTACTGTCAAGTTGCTCTCCAGATCGTTAAATCCTCATTTTCATTAATGCTTTAATTTCAGCACAGTCTACTCCTTCTAACTTAAAGATCTATATGGTTACCCTAATTCAAAGGATGAATGGCTTGGAGAGGGTAGTAAAATACAGAATCAGTTCTACTTTAGGAAATCCATGGTTGTTGTAATTATCAACTCATAGTCTTCACAACTCCAAATCATCGCTAAGTGCCAGCAGTGCTGTTCTGAGGGACTGATGTCGGAGCTTGCCCTTTGCATCCACAGTTAGACAGATAGACAAGTGTGACCCCTGCAAGCTTACTGTTCTTACAAAGACAACTGCATCCTCAGACACTAGTATGACCATAGTTTTGGGTTGGAAGGGGCCTTAAAGGTCCTTTGACTCTGAAAGTTGCTTTAAAATATTGATGGACAAAAGTTAAGACAGGATTCCATGGAGAGGACTGTGCCATAAATGCCTTGTGTTTGATTCTGCACTAGGTCTCTGTGGAGCAGCCATCCAAGACATGATATAGTGTTTTCTCCAGTGACTTTGTCCTGCTGGGGCAGAAGCAGCTCAACCTCTGAGTCTGAGTGAAACCAGCTCCCTCCTGTTAGACTGCTGGAGAGAAGGATAAAAGCCGCTGCCAGTGTGTCTCTGGGAGTAGACCAGTAGGCCTAGTTTGTTCCTAAGGATTTACATAAAGCTGGTATTTGTAATGTTTTTTCAGCCCAGCGAAATTCCCTGTGGACAACTGTGCATTTGGTTTGGGTTTTTTTCCAGAATTCCACACCAGAAGGTAACCAGTATTGTGCCTCATTCTCTTGCTGTAAAGCGAACAATCCATAGTGTTGCCCAGCAAGCCTGTAAGAAACCAATGGTAATCCATTTACTGTGAGAGTTCCCTCTTTTAGCCTGAAGACTCATTATATTAAGAAATAATTCTAAGTGGAATCCTTTGTATTTAAGATTTCTCTGATTCTCAAGTTCTTTTTCTCATAAGCATAAGCTGATGTGTACATGCAGTGTGAGCCTGCTCTGTTGTTTGTACTCATAGAGCTACTTCTAAGCAAAGGCAGCTTTTATTCACATAAGTCAATAATAATGGCTGGCCACTGCATGAAAGCTAATCTCAGACCTCCAGTAAGAGGAAAACTTCCCATAATTCCCAAATTGTATTTTCGTGGGCTTAAAAGAATGTTGTTAAATCTGCACTTGGAACAGGGTAGCTGCGTCTTATTTATAGCTCTGTTCTGTCTGGTTCATTTCCTCTTACATCCCTACAGAATGATATGAATGAAAATGACACTTTTGGCTATGAGGGTGACAATAAAAGAGCTTATAGAAATAAGATTTTTATAGTTTCAGGACTAAGAGAATCAAAAGCCTTAGAGTTATGATCTAAGAGAGTAGGAAAAGGATCAGTCTGCACTGGTTGAAGAGGTCCCACTGGTGGATCTTCTGGTTTGGGGCGGGGGGAGTTTGGTTTTAAGCACAACTTCACAAACTCCAAATTCATATAAATGATGCGAGTGTTGAGAAAGACTTATGTGGGCATGGAAACCCCATCTCAATCAGTCATATTTTTCTTTCTTTTCATTCCCTCAGAAGCCAGATTATGCTGAATTTTGTCTATAAATGAAGAAAACATGGTGCCTTCCTCAAGAAGCTCAGAGGTCGTCAAGTTAGAATCCTGAATACAGCATTTCAACTTTAAAAGCATTTACTGTTTTAAGGGGGATTCTGGTTGTACAGATGGATGTTTCCTGCCCTAGACACCACTGACAAATGATGACAGATAGAAAAACTTATATTAGAAATAAGCAAACACTCTGACATCTTCAGGGTAATTTGAAATGAAAATATTCAGACCATTTGTAATAACTTACAGGTAAAATCATACACAAGAATATTATGAGCAAGGCTGCATTCAGTATTAATCACATAGAATAAGTACATATAGCTATCTTGTTGCTCCTGCCCTGGCATTTGATGGCATTTTGATGTATATAACATATGAACAACAAATGTGTAAAAGAAGAACATCAATATATAGAAGAGGGATTATCAGAGTGATGTGCATGTGGCAAATAAAGAAGGGAACTTGAATTCTGAGAGAATGCAGGTAAAATATTGTCAACATGAAAATTTCAGCTTGATTGCTTATAATAAAGGAAAGTTTTACAGGTGCTGAGGACATCTATCAAACAGGCTGAATTTCTGACAGTGCCTGTGAGGCAAGGTGAGAGGGAAATGAAAGCTGTGAGGTGTGAGAGCACTTTTCTCACTGCTTGTCTGGGCAACACCTTGGCCTTACAGCTTTAAGTCATCCACTTCGTATTTACTGAAATGGGATATAAATGGCTTAAATTTAGCTGAATGCTTCACTACTGTATAGTGGTGTGAGGGTAATAAAAATGAAGCTAGAAATGGGAATCAGTAGCCCAGGCTGATGTGCAAGGCCTCAGTGTGGGATGCCAAGCATAGGTTTGAAACTCGTAGCACTGAACAAGGCCAGTCCTGGGATCTCAGCATTCACACTCCTGAAGCCCCGAGTTCATGGATCTTGATTACACCCAGCAGGATATCATTCTTAGTGATGAGGGGGAAAAAAAACCTGAGGTCTGTCTCTTCACTGTACTGTTACTGCTGTGAAGGTGGAGGGAGAGCTGAGTTTGTGCATATTTTTCTTCTCTGTGCAAGAAAACTTCACCCGCTGACATCTTTCTATTTGTGCATTTCTATTCAGCACCTCACAGTGAAGATTTGCATTCTTTAGGTTGCCTTGCAGATTGTTTCTTTACTGTTAACTAATAACTGGGTTTACTTTAAAGTTCATGGCTGGTGTGTGGTTAGTCCCCACTGAGAAATAGCCACTTTGCCAAACACAAACCAATTAATTGAGCAACGAGTTATCAGACAAGAGATGTTCTGTGTATGTGTAAAACATGTAGCGCAGCAAAATTAGATGGCATGTGGCTAAAAGAAATTATTCTCTAGAAGGGACTGTACAGTCAGATAAACTTGGTGTTGCCTTTATTTCAGTGTGAAGACGTTTCCTTTTTTATTTGCACTTCACTTTTTTAAGACACAAAAATTAAATTACATTTAGTAATATGGATTCCGAGGTCTTGGACTTTGCTGTAGGTAATATGTCAAGGGAAGAGGCTCTAAGGGCTGGGAAATCTGGGGTTTTACAGTTCAGCAACATGTAATTCACTGCTTCACTGAGAGAGAGATGGAATTTAGTTTTCCTTCCCCTGCGATTCATAGCAGCCTGTTGGTGAGAGTGCATAAGTTTGTGCAGGCAAACTTCCACACTCTGTGTATGTGCCATATTGCTGGTGCTCAGGTTGCCTTTTTCCCTGCTTTATTTGTAAGTTTGGAAGGGAACCTGAAACTGGGGGAGTGATGGAGCAGTTTGATTTCAGCATCAGTTCCTGTGACCTTATTTATGTGATGTGTTTCCCACAGATTCCCTCCAAGTACAAACTGTTCCCCATCACACCTCACCCCAGTCCTATCTGGACTCCGTTCACTCCCCCTATTTTCTTTATAAACCTAAAAAGCTCAGCTGCATTCTCTTGCTCTTCTGCCTGTGCTCAGGCAGTCCATGTACTAGCACTCTTTCTCTCAGACCTTCATAACCTGGCTGCAATTGCTGTAATGAATGTGTAAGTGACAAAAAGAAAAGCAGAGTGTAAAAGATGCTAATCAGCCTTTGTTCTTTTCAGACATGACATGCAGGACCTGAAGTATAGATTTTGTATGGAGAGAGATAGATTTTAATTAAGCATCTTAATAGAGAAATCCTTCTTGTTTTTTTCAGAATAAATTAAGGAAGTAACTTTGATGCAATATCATTTTCATCTAATCAGTAACATTCTGAAATTACCATGTTGTTTTCCATTAGAAATACCATCATCCAACAAATCAGATAAAATTATTTAACATAGCTATAATGCAGCCTCAGCTAACGTTAGCCTGGGCATGTGTACACACCAAACAGCAGCTGGTGAGTGAATTGACAAATGTTTATAGGGAGAAAGGGACAGAGAGTATCCACAGTTCTGTATCCTCCTTTGAGTGAGATGCCCATATCTGATCTAGATTCACTAGTAACCCAGCAAAGGCTTATCAGGGTTTTGCCATCTGCACATAGAGAACACTGATTACTGACACCAATAAAAGACAAATGTCATTTGCTTTTACTTCTATTCACAGATTATTAATATCTCCATTAAAATATTTGGCTTTATATTTGGCTTGAATTTAGAGGGGTTTGTTTGACATAAACTGATACGTTGACAGAGACAGTCCCATTAGTTCTCATACCATAGTGTTTGATAACATACGAAACGAAGTGCATGACAAGGAATCACCTTGCAAAGCTGGAATAGTACTTATGATCTTAAGGTCCTTTTCAACCCTCACCATTCAATGGCTCTGTAAGTCTGTGAGTCTGGAAGATCGATGGAGTTGCTGCTGCCTGACTGCGTCTTCGACAAATGTGGGTGGTGGTTCTGAGTTTTACACAGCTGTAGTTTGAAAGTTCATATTCATGACAGCCAGAGGCTGGCCACGGTTAGCCCTGCACGTCCAAGCACTCTTAATTGTAATTAATATTTATTTTCGATTATGACAATGCCTTGAGGTGAAGTCAAGTGAGTGCCATGGCTGCTCAAAGTGAGAGCTTGACTAAGCGCGAAGGAATGGGAAACTGAGGCACCTGGAGATCAAGTGACTTACTCAACATGGAATTGTTGTGAGAATTGTCGTGTCAGCTGGAAACTAAACACAGCTCATCTGAGCAGACTCTTCCTAATGGAAGGAGTTTTCCCAAGAATAAGACATTCCAAATTGAGGTGTAGGGAGTGTTACCTCTTGGTCCTATCGTTCAGTTCTGTCAAGGAGTCGCATGAGGATCTGATTTAATAAAAAGGAAGCCAGAACTAATCACATGGCCCATTTTTTCTCCTACTGTAGGAACTGAACTAAGGGCTTAGGGCATATGAACAGGCATTACAAGAGCATGGAACCTTCCCTCTCAGGACAGACTCTCAGGATCACTGCCGTTGTCACCATGGTTGCTTAAGGTTATACTGCAAGATGCCAGAGGAGCATAAGTGACCAGTGATTTAGATGCAAAGGCCATACTTAGAGTTGTGAGATGAACTTAGATGAAGCTCTATAGCCCGAGGTAGAGAGTGCTCAGCATAGATAACAAGTTCCCAGTCTTTCTCGTGGTGTGTCAGTGGGATTAGCCATCTCCTTTGTCAAATTTTATGTAAAAGGAAGACTTCTAGCTAAGATAAGATCATCTAGAGAGACACTCACTTGACAGAACTGAGTCTTAGTTCATTTCATGCTTTGGCTGATATCACAGAGGTCATCTACGCAGAACAGTCCTGCTAAGAGGCCTTTCTGCGTTTCTGAAACTCATGCACCTTCCTGAGTCTCTGTTTTCCTCACCTGCAAGTTTAGGCCATTTTTATTCTCTCTCTCTTGGCTCCAGTTCTCCCTACAGCCATTTGGCATATTTTATGCTTCCCTTTTATGAACACTGTGCTCCAGCAGTATATGGCTAGCAAGCACACAGCTTTTGCAGATCATAATGTTCTTTATTTTCTCAATGTGGTTCATATAGAGGCACTTTAAGGAAACATTTTCCTGCAGGTTGCTTATGGAAGGAGTTTGCTTTGGGTTGTTTCTTTATATTCAGTTTATCCTGACTTTGACATGAAGTGCAAACATACATTGATAATACATGGGAATGGCCAAAAGGAGAAATTAAAACTGCTTGCATGTGCTTTTTGAAATGTGTTTCTGCTCTGAAAAGTAACTACCTGAATTTGACCTGGCTTTACTTAGCTCATCTTCTCCTTGAGAGTCAGGTCTGCTGACGTTACTGGAGTAGTTACTGGTGTCAGAATGATCTTCCTGGCTACTCTCTGAGAGACTGGATTATAGTTGAGATTTTATGCATCATCAAGAGATTATTTCCCCTGTAAATTCTAATTGCAGGAATACCTCAAGCACTTCCGTGCCTTCTGGATATGGTTGACAGCATTGCACAGTGTGACTGAGATCCTCAGGAGCAAGTGAAATGACTTGGATGCATAAGTTTACCAAAAACAGGACTAAGAATTTTGCTGGGATGACAGATGGAACAAAACTGTGGTGAAGTTGGATGGAGAATGCTCTGGTCTATGTTACAGGTAAGAATGCCATGTAATATCCTGTGTGTGTGGATGCATGGTGCACAGGCAGACACCTCTGATCCCACGAAGAATCCCAGGCACATGCATTTGGCCACATTGCTTATTTATTTTAAAATCTGGGCATGATTTTGAAGGGGCAAATTTAGGCTCAGAAAGATCAGATTTGCCTTTTCCAAAATCAGAGGTTATTAGAGGAACTTCCTTTCCCCCTTGAAAACTGCCATCAGCTACCCCAGAATGGCTTTGGGCTCGGAAATACATGACTTGAATTGTAATTCGTGGTTAGGTTTGTATGTGGAAAGAGGATATTCTCATATTCTCTACCTTTCTGAAGGAAGAGAGGCCAATGACCTCTTTAGGACCAGTCCATCTCTAATCTACTCTCTATTTCCACCACTGATGCTCCTACCTTTACAAAAGAAAGAAGCAGACTCAAGTGATTGTCAGAAGACTTGGTGCATTGTGATTTGTGTAGGCTTCTCCTTCATCTCTGCCTCCTTCACTTGTCTAAGGAAACTCAAATATGTGAATTTAGAAGCACTATGACACCAGTATTCCCTCCCTGTATATAATTTATACTCCTCTTTTCACTGGATCAGAAATCTAGGATCAAAACCCCAGATTTTTTTTAAGAATAACATGCAGCTGGGGAAACTTTATTATATAAGAAATAGTAACATTAAACATGATCAGTGCTTACTATGGTGCTTTCTACCCAAAGTAAGTGATAAAACTTACCAAATGGACAGTATTAGAGTGAGGTGTGGCAGGCACTATGCTGCAGGATTACTAATGCTAGTATCTGTTAAGAAAATACTTCTTTTGTTAGTCCTTCTCCACATGCAGCTTCAAATCCTTCCATTGGAATCTTGCTGTAGAAGTAAACCTGTTCAAAAGGATTTCCTTCTGTGGCACAACACGCCTTAAAATATAAGCAAAAGTCAATGTGATAAACAAAATTGATCAGTTCAGTGAACACATTCTTTTGCCTTAAACTGAAATGTGCATTCTGAAAGAGCCTGGCTTGGGTACTGGAGATCCAGGAAAGGAACAGACCTGCTAAAAGAAATAACATTTTGGTGCAACGAGCTTATTTGCCCAACAGCTTTCTACTGCAATTAACATACAGGGCAAATGTGTGTATTGAGTGTGACAGGCTGCTCAAATCACCCTCTCCTGAGAGTGGGATTATATAATCTGGAAGTAGCAGAGTTACACTGAGATTAAAAGTACTGACTGTCTTGTTTCTCCAGGCTGCCAGCAGCGCTGCCTCCTCCTTGTCTCCACACTTCACGCTGACTTGTAAACGATCCGCTTGTCCCTAAACTATAACAAAGTGTCTGGGAGCACCGTTCAGCTGCTGTTTGGACCAAAAGAAAGAGAAACTGAGGGAAATCCTGCTTGCACTGTAAAGCACCCTGAGTACAGCCGGCCTGTGCAGGAGCACACTGCAGGAAATCGTGAGGGACAAGGTAAGGAACCAGATCCTTTCCCTTCTTAGCTGGCAAAAAAACCCTTTTTGCTTGGTCAGCGCTGGCAGAAGCTCTGTTTTAAACACCTTCCAAGAGTGATTGTGAAACCTCAAGAGACCACAGTATCTGTCACTTGATTTTTTTTTCCTTATGAGTCTGGGAAACTCCTTGAGACATCCCCATGCCTGGAAAACTTCAAAGTATTCCTAAGAGAGTATAATGAGGCTTTAACTGTGAGGCATTGCACTTTCAAATGGGGAGGAGGCTGTTTCCATTCTTGCCAGAGGATTTGGTAGTCCCTGCATCTCACTGGGACTATCACCCATGGGGAATGCAAAGCCTTTCAGTGTGGTCTTCGTAATACGGGAGGTGCAGATGGATATCTGGACAACATGGAAAAAGCTTTGTTTGCAGCAAGAGCACAACCAGAGCAAGCAAAAGATTCATTTTCCAGTCCCATTCTCCCCGCATTTTAGAGAGCCTGAGTTGCTCACTGGTGTTGCCTGTTGCCCAGAGACCTCCAGGTCACCTCTAAGGGAGTCATGTTGTCCCTTCTACGTGCTAAACTTGCCGACTCTTCAGGCTGCAGCACCCGATTTCCCTCAGGTGTACTGAACATTTCAGGTGATGATTGACCGCTCTCCCTGATATTTGTATGATTATTAGTCTCTTCTCTGTGTGCTATTCAGCGGACAGCACTGCTCATAAAAAGAGATAGGAGCAAGTTGGGCTGCTGCCCCTGGTGAGTAGGAGAGAGGATGGGCTGATTGATGACCCTTGGCTGTTTTCTGATGTTGCAGTTGTTTTTTATGATGTCATTAGGAGGCTATAGTCACATTAAGGAATCCCTCATGACATCATAAAGGACTTGATATTTCGCTAATGTTATTTCAGCAGAGTGGAGCTCTGGCATTTTATAGTCTTTGCTTTCCCCATAGAATTAGGAGTTGTCTAACTACAACCTGGAAGAAATGCAAAAATAGTCAAATGCCGACTTCAAAAGTTACGGTTGAGGAATGCTAATGTATTTGGCTTTTTCAGAGCACACAGCACCTTTAGGTGGAATGCATGATGTGTGTATAAAAGATGCCATCAGTGAACACATCTCCTCATGCAAAGGAAGAATCAGGTGTGCCTTCCACAAACACACAGAAATACTTTTTCTGGACTCTTTTTGGGATAGTGTGAGTGATAAACGGGCCACAGACAGCACCGTGTCACCGTGTGGGCTTTGGCATGAGAGCCAAAGTTGTAGTGTAATGGTGAGATGGGGAAAACACTGACAATGGAGCCAGGAGCTATCATTTCCCAACACAGAGGGGAATGTTAAACCCTGTATTGAGAAGAGCCGCTATTTTGAGGAGCTTGGTATAGACGGAGAAAACCCTGTGAGTGTTGTTGCCAACTGTACTGTAAGAGGGATGTGTGAGGACCACGACTGGTCCTCACTGAGAGCTCAGCATCTTCACTGCAGTAACACAAACATCTCCCCGGGTGAAACTGCTGTTCAGGGCAGGAGACTGGGAAAGGAAGAAGGAGGAGGTTTGCATACCAAGGGAGAAATCGAATTACAGTCTGTGTTACTGCAGTATAAAGGGATATATACATGGCTTTGTGCTGGTCTCTCCTGCCTTCCTTTGCTAATGCACTCAACAGTATATAAATACTCTGTGTGGTACTTAATCTGTCCAGCCTTCCTTTCCCTTCAGAGTTTGCAAAAGGTGTGATATTTGTCTTTAAACAACATAGTCTATTACCAGGTGAATCTGGAATTTTGAAACAAAACTCCATTTGGAGACTGAAAACACCTTTCAATAGAACCATATCTCTGACGATGCATCATTTACCCTTTCCATTTCAGTGCCCTGGCCTCAGCATCCAATATTGCAGCAGGTATTTTCTTCTGCTGCTTGGAAAGAAAAATACTTATTTCTGAAGAGGTTACTCTCACTGACATTATTAATGGAGCTGTTATTAAATTATATACACCATGTATAAGATTTGTCCTTTTTAACATGCTTGACATAAGAATCTCAGTGAGAGACCCTGGTGTAGCATCTGCATTTCAAGGGGACTTCAGAAAAAAACTGTGAGGAGACCTTAGTCTGTCCTAGAGGAGAGGAAAGAGGAATGGCAGTCCTTATTTATGTTGACTAAATACATCAGCAGGTTCTGAAACACGTTACAACATGTTCATATGTTTGACCAGTTCCTGTCAATGAACTGGTCCTTTCAATAAAATTATAGGATATTACAGAACTTTTAATTTTGAGTTGGATTTGTGCAGCCCAGCAAAAAGCTGCATAAAAAGGCCTTCTAAATACCAGAGGACAAAAAAAAAAACCCTCTGTTGTTTCTACTAGTTTTCAAACACTTGAATATGTTCCTGCATTAGAGGGTTTTGGGGCTGTTTGCAGGGTCTTTGTGCAAGTGAATTTCAGATCAGGTACCTCATCATAAATGTTCCTTGCAGTACTAGGGGTAATGCCACGTTTTCTTCAGGCACCCCTGCCTGTGCCTGAGTCCTGTCCTCGGATCTGAGGAAGGCAGGAGAGGCAGGTGAAGTGTACACATTCCAGACGCTTACCAATAGCTGAAATCTTGCTGAGGAGACTGTTCTTCTGCGGTCCTTGTGGTCCTGAAGCCATCTCCCTCTGGCAGGGCCCTACTCATCATACTAATGCTGAGCCTGTGGTCTCTTGACAGTCATAACCCCCAAGGCAGCAGATTTTAATCCTTGTCAAAGGACAGATATGTCTAAGAGGTTCTCATCTGCCATTACACTGACTGCAGCTTGTGTGGGGTTGTGCTTGGTTTGATCCCAACAGGAGCTGCCTGGGAATGGCACGGTCACCAACAGCATTCCCGAGCCTGTCCCTGTTCTTCACTTCACTGACATGAAACTCAGGCTTTGCATCAGAAGTGAAAGGGAGCGGTGGACACTCCGCACATGACCCAGTATTCTTCTCCTGAGGTCCATGACTAGCTTTGCCTGCAAGTGGGCTCTGTGTGTCTCAGGCGTTGCTCACCACTCCTGCTGCTGTATTCTCAGTTGAAGCCAGTCCCCTCTGTGTGATATCACAGTCAGCTGCTGTAGATCAGGACTTCAGATAGCAGGTGAGAAGCAGGGGGACACAGCCCCCTGGGGAACACACACTTTTACTGCCGTGCATTAACAGTGTCACGTACAGTGAAGATGAATACCAAGGAAAGTCCTCAGAGGACGTTCTGGCACCCAGCAATTCCCAGGGTCATTGGTGGCTTTGTGATTCTTTTTTAACGTATAAATCACTGATTAAATATCTGTTTGCCAGGCTGCACCACCCTGGACATGCCTGGAGATGTCCCAAAGGAGGAGGTGGGAAAGGGGGAGAGTAGCCTGCAGCCTGGGATAGTTATCTGTTTGCTTTGAACAGAGCAACTGATCTAGCTCTGGAGTTTTGCTTTCACACAAGTTCATCCAGTTCACCTACTTAGACTGCTCGTTATTAATAGAATCGTTAGCAGGTTCACTCCACAGCTTGTAGGGAAGGTGTGCACATGGGTGGCACCTGAAGACAGAAAGTATCTGATTATATCTAATACTTCTTTGGCTCATCTTCCCAGGTGTGCTGTTCTCCAGATAATAAACCAGGCAGCTTCACAGAGGGAGGTACAGGCACACCCTAGCTGTGGGCTCCGGCTGTATTCCAGCATCAGCTAACAAGTGGGGTACCCTTGCTGGTAAGGAGTTAGGGCAGAGCTTGCATTTG
Organism: Nestor notabilis; assembly: GCF_000696875.1. Lineage (NCBI taxonomy): Eukaryota > Metazoa > Chordata > Aves > Psittaciformes > Psittacidae > Nestor > Nestor notabilis. Next base: position 86,938 of record NW_009937748.1, read on the forward strand.
CAAGGGAACACAGACATGGACCTGCAGAAATGTCACAGCTGAACAGATTTGTCACTAGCAGTAGGTCTTCAGAGGTACCAGTGCTCTCAGGCAAGCACTGACACAGAGCTGCTTTGTTGTCCGTGAACTCATCCTTCCCGTTGTGCATCCTCATTGTCCCTGACTTCTGCCCGTTTATACAACAGCTCATCATGACTTGCTTTCTGGAGGTGCAGTGCAGGGAGATGTGGTTGCAACATGGGTGTATTTGAATCTGCTTGACTCAGGTCAAGATGTGACCTGTGTGTTGGAGCACAATGTCATGTAACAAAACTCAGGTCTGGCGTGTGCATATGTGGAATGGATCATGGTGACAGGCTGCTTTGTGTCTTAGCTTGTGCAAGGAGGAGGTCTGTAGGGTGAGTTCTCTGCTCTGTGCTGTGTTCTGTGGCATCTCTGCTCTTACTCTGGCAGTGAGGCTGAGCACTGAGAGGTCAGGTCCAAGGTTTCAGCTGGAGACAGCTGAAGAACTGAAAGGAAACAGAGGAAAGAAAGTCTCCTAAAACAGACTTCCCCACCTCTCGGTTATGTACAGCGGGTACATGGACTTCTTCAACTGGGTGCCACTTACAACCTGCTACACTACATCTAGAAATGAGCATATAAGGGTGAGCAGTTCATTATTACTGAATGCTCCATTCTGCCCTCACATGCAGATAGGGATCTTGATTTAGTTGTTCAGCCATGGATGCCTTTGAACTCAGACCTAGCAGAGAGGGCTGAATCTTTTCCATCTGATTCATATCCAGAGCTTCTGCTATTTACTCAAGCCTCTCGGGTGGAGACATTGGGCTGGAGAGCTTGTGGGAACAACTCCCTTCAAGTTCTAGCTGCAATCTGAAAGCTGTGGTGTAGGAAGAAAAACAGGGTAACCAGCCTGTCTTCAAAGTGAGCTTTTCTTCTCCCCAGAGCAAGTGTAGTTCTGACCCCATTTAACACCAGCTCTCTCTCACACAGTGAAAGGTTGGTACATGCAGTGTTTCAGGCTCATAGAAGAGCTTCTTCTCTGCCTGAGTGGAGCAGGTACATGTGTTTAATAAGCACTTTCTTTAGTACAATTACAAGGGTGGTAAGGGATTTTTTTTGCATCTGGACTGCCAGATTTTGGTGGCAGTCTTGCCATTTTTTGAGTTCTATCTACAGCAGCATGTGCGCCATGCACTGAGTGACCCTTCAGCAAGTTAATGCTTCCAGATCTACCTCAGAGTGAGCTGGAGACCTCTGGCCAGAGCAGCACTGTTTTAACTCGACAAGATGGCTTCATTAGAATTTTCATTGCAAATTTAGTGCATGAAATAAGTTTGGCTTCCAGCCTGGTGACTTGTCTCAGTCACCTATTGCTTTTAGCCTGTGCTCAGGACGAGCAAGAATGTCTTACTCAGTGGTAATCATGTCATCTTGGATTTTTAAACCTCACCTTTATTCCTGGCAAACCAACGCCTAATTACTTTGATAGTATTAAATGCACTGGATATTTATGTGTTATCAGCTATTAATGTATGTTGCTGATATATGATTCTATTTGACTTGCACAAAACACCTTTTACACTCTAGATGAAACAGGCATTACTTTGACTAACTACTGGGCAGATGGTAGCCTGATAGTCATCAGTCTGCCCCTAGAAAGCATAGCACTAGTAGACCAGTGTCTTGAACGATGTTTTTTTGTGCCTGGTAGTCAGGGACTGCCAGCTCTTGGGATATTGTCCTCACACATCATTGGCCATCAGTTTAGAAGGTATCGTGGGAGCTCTTCAGACCAAGTGTATTGTATGGAATTGAGGATTGTGGTCATCATATCCATAAACAGGGAAATGAAAAGGTGGCAACACGCACAGATTGATGCACCTTCAGTGTAGTCCAAAAAGAGTGCTCAGAATAGATTGAGCACAATGGCTATTGCTAAATGTTCACGGGCAGTCAGCTCAGTGGAGCTGTGCTGCAGGGCTGCAGAGTCCCCTGTAAGCAGTGCTTCAGGAGTTCTTTGGGGTGTAAAGCAAATCCCTTTTCCAGTGGAATTTTTTAACACACCTGAATGTATAACAGTAATAGGAACATTCTGTAAAAGGCAGGAGCTCAACCAGATAAACTTTACAATAAAACAAATATCAAAGCTTATTTATAGTGCCATGCTCTCCTTCCTATTTGTGAAACCTTGACATATTTATCTTTTATTTAGAAATTATTAGTCCCAAACTGGGCTCAGATCCTTCATCTCCTGTTTGAATTATGAGCCAGAAAAAATAGGAGAGCAGTGATACCCCTGGAGTGATGCCTTTACATCTTTAATTAATCTATGAGCATTTCCAGGGACTCCCTCTACAGCACCTCAATGCCTGGAAATCCTGCATTTTAAGATAATTTGTTTCCTCCTGCTAGTGTGGGTCTTGTGTTTCCAACCCTGTAGTGTTTGGTATACAGAAAAGCAGTGTTAATAAGACTTAGTGCTTATTATGTCAAATCAAATTGAATTCATCTCTCCTGAATTGTTTGCTGGTTATGTTTGTCATGTTCTGATGAGATGCCCACTGATAGCAGAGTAAGAGGTCCCTATTTGTGGCTTCTCCTGGTGGGTTTGAGGTCTCACCTTTGCTTTGTTGTCTGTAACAGCAATAACCAACACATTGATGTGTTTCCCTTAAACCTTGTACTACAGGGGCTGAGTTTCTCTGGAGCTACCCTTAGTTTTTGTAGGCTTGCAGGAAGCAGTGGTAGATGCGGCACCGCGTGATGTGTCACAGGTATCCAAATCCAGCCTCTTTCAAATC
>NW_009937748.1:89757-118854 GCF_000696875.1 Nestor notabilis
TCCCTCTTTGGCAGGTGTGAAAGATATGGAAAACTCCTGAATTAGCATTTGCAGTTTGCCAGAGCTGCACTCCCTGACAGAATCACACTCGGATTGGCTCTTTTTCACCCTCCCTCTTAATTAATTTTGCCTGTGCTGAGCAAGCGGGCTCCAGCAGGCTCGCTGCCGTGGACTGATTTCCCTGTCTCCCTTTGATGTGTCTCCTGAGAGGGGCAGGGCACACTGGAGAAACTCATCAGAGAGCCCTGCTATTGCTTATTTTCATGCTGCCTTGGGCAGAGCTCTTCTCTGTCCTTTACTCTTACATTATTTCTCTTTCAACAGCAACACTGTCATAACACAGCAGACATTTCTAAGTCCTGTGAGCTGTGGGAAGCCTGGGGCCCATTTGCTCCATCATCATGGCAGGAGTTGGTGCAGGGAGAGCACCGTCTGCTCAGGATGGTGTAAAAAACTGAAAGGCTGGGCCTGGCTTCCAGAGGTGCTCAGGACCCTTGTCCCTGGAGAGTTTACAATGCCAAGTCCAAGGGCTGGTGCCAGACTGCTTGGTGCTGTGCTTAGCCTGTGGAGGAGGAAGGGTGCTGGGAACCTGTGAGCTTTGGAGTTGGCATTTTCCAGGGTGCTATCAGGGAATCTGCTGAGAGCTGGCTGCTGACAGGGGGGAACGAAAGAGCTTTGAGGAACGTTGATGCCTGCCTCTACGTGTATGGCTGCGTGTGCACGGAGCAGGCTCCAGTCTGCAGTAGTGTGTGTAAGGCTCGACTCAGAGCCGGGGGGCACTTGTTTCTACTGCACCAAATCACGTAATCGCAGCTCTGCTCTTCTTGCTGTATTTTCTCTCTGCCTCACTCAAATATTGCCAAGTAAATGTTTGTGGCGGGTTGTCCCTGGCTGGACACCAGGTGCCCAGCAGAGCTGCTCTATCACTCCTCATCTGGACAGGGGAGAGGAAACACAAGGAAAGGCTCGTGAATGCATTCATAGTCAACACGTTCAGCAACGCAGGATGGTGCACACTCCCTTGTGAATGTTCTCACCAGTATTGGCATGCTGAAGCCACAGGGGCTTCTCTCCCCTTTATGGTAGGATTTAGAGGTGAACTATTTCACTATGCAAAGAGAAATCCTGTATTTCATCAAGATGATTCAGTCCTGTATCCATAGAAATCCTGTTTCTGAGAGCTCATGCTTAAAAACATAAGCAAATGGATCATTAGCTGGTTTAATTATGTCAGACTGCTGTGGCAGTTACTCAAATTTTTTGCAAGGCAACAATAGAACCATAAAACTGGTTATCAAAGATCATTTTTAATAGAAAGCAAAGCTTGTTGGTTACTCTTAGAGTGGCTAGTGCTTTGCTCAAGCCCCAGCTAGCCCAGGGCTCAGGGGAAGAGACAGGTTAGCCAGCATCATTCCACAGAGAACAGGCTGAAACTTTCTGGATGCAACAAGCCGTTCAGAGAAGACAGGCTACGGATGGCAACTAAAGAGGTTCTTTTTCCCAGTCCCCATGAGGATTCAGCTGAAAGGCATCCAGGTCAACCAGGTACTTGCAGCAGGTGAAAACAGAGCCATGGGCTGTCATCCTCCCTGCCCTGATGTGATCCAGATGTGCACTTACAGATGCCTTGGTGACACATGGATCGTGAGAGCCAGCCTCTGTAGCTGTTGGCAGCAGGTAAGCTTTTCTGACTCAAAAAGAATCTGTAAGTCCACCCCACATTCCAGAGGAAGATCTGACTCCTCTATTACTGTTTCCACTTTCTGCCATCCATTTAGTTCCTTGTGTGAGATCTTGATACTTTGGCTGCAAGCATGCCATGCTTGAGTTCAATGCAAGGACCCCCCAGCACAAGCACAGACACTGTCCAGTTTTCACTTTTAAAATGAGAGTATTATTTGCACATCAAATACACCATTCTGCCCAGCTACTACTTGAGTAGCAGGGAAGGGAAAGAAAGGGCCGCAAAGTCTGCCTCGTACAGATCACTTGAGTCATGAATATTCATCATCGAAATGCAAAGACCTGGAGTTTTCACAGCAACTCCACCCACCAAACTGAACTAACTGTTACAGCCTTTGCCAGTAAACTGCCAAACGAAATGGACAGTGAAGCAGTTAGATGGTGTTTTCCACACTGAATTCGGTGGACAGAAACAAAGAGGTTTCCAGCAGCAAAAAGAAGCTCTAGGTCTTGTGATCAAGTGTCTTCAGCAAACACTGAATGTAGAGAGTGGGCATGGTCTGGACTTTGACTGCCGCTGCCTGCACCCATACACCGTGCTCCTGAGCACCATGTGGGCACTCTAACACAGACTTTTCCTGGGGCTGAGCTGTATTCTATGGCTGTAGTAATCCCCTCCTGGGAGCTCTGCTTGCTTTCCACGTCAGTTCTCTTGTATCAAAACACCTAAAAGTCCTTCACTGCTGGTTTTAATTACAAGTGTGTTAGCTGCTTCTCTCCATGTAATTACTAAAATGAATGGGGAGAGCAGAGATGGGAGAGTGCAAATGCTCTTCACACAGAAATGCAATTACATCTGTGGGCATCTTTCCAACTACTCCGTATGTTATGTAAAGCTCTGTGTATGTATGTATGAGTTAATGAGGATATTTATGTTTTCCCTTCTTACCTTAACAATGGATTAATTTCAGACATATTTTATAAGGTATTTGTGATTGTTATGGAGACAGATCAGTATCTCCTTCGGGTACAGTCATATCTGCCTCAAAAACCAAAGAAAAGAGATTACATGATTATTTCAGCATATGTGCACTATAGGCAAATATCTGATCTTGAGTGCTCAGTGTGCTGGTAATCTCCTAAAATCACTCTTAAGTGCAAAGAGCTTTTGAATAGCCTCCTGAAAGGTGTGACATTAGGCAAACCTGCATCTGTGCAACGTTTCTTTAAGGACTTGCCTTTACTGGGAAATCAAGTCAAGTTGTCTGCACCTGAGTTTCTTCTCCCCATTTGGCCTCACTGGAATAAGAGCAACTGCATTTAACAACTTCAATTGTTTAGCCTGTGACTCTCTAAGCTGTTCTGTGAGCTGTTGTTAACTCTTAGTCCTTTTGGGATGCACACTAGGACTTGGAAGCAAAGCCTGGAATATAATAGTACGTGAGTGGACCTTGCCTGCATGGATGTGGTAGAGTGATTGTAACAGTCTCTGACAAGTTGTACGTGGTCAAGCTTTATCTCTTGTCTCCTGCTAAGGTGAATATGATGAACTGTGTGTCATTGCATCCAAGCTGAAGAGGTTCTGTGAAACCTGAAGGTCTTTGATGCATAGTAACTTAGAGAGAAGTGGGATCAGGAACGATGGCATGTGGCTCGTGTGATCCAAATGGCAACTTCACTTGTGGACCAGAGAGCAACTGTAGTCCACAGAGGGTGTCATAACATCATTAGAAATACTAAACAGTTTGTAGATAGATGTGTCTCTCTGTCTAAATCCAAAAAACAGAGATGAAGAAATAGATACATTATTGTTAGGAGTCATTTCAGTAGGTTTTTTCAAGAAATTACTACTGTCCTTCTACTGAGTCGATTCAAATACCCTCACACAGGCAATGCTGAAATAAATGCAAAGCATAGGTAAACTTTGGAGACCATAAAATCACAAATCATTTTTATCACTCAAGAGAAAGTGAAATCCAGCTTCAGTGAAGTCAGCAGCAAATGTCTTTTCCCTGTGCCACTCTTTGAGGAGGCTCTTAAATAGAAAAGGCATTTGGTTATGCACACAGGGAATGTTTTAGTGGTATTGTTCTTACTAAAACATTCCAGAACTTAATATACAGCAGCATTCCTTTAGAAGAGTGGAATATTTGAAGAATATTCCATTTGAGTAGAAATCAAATGAAAACTGACTTCATTTTAAAAAACCCACACTCCAAGATGCATGATAATGTATCACAAATGGGGAAAATATACCTAATAAAATACAGGAAGTTGCTACCATAATGCAAGCAAGATTTTTCAGTCAAATGTGCTGTTTGTGCTGCCTCTGTTTTCCAGGCTAGAAATCCTTGTTCCTCATTTTCGACCTAATTTTTGGTTGATGTCATGACTCCTCAGGAGTATCAAGAGGAAGTTTTTATGCAAGACGGTGGTTTCTGAGATTTGTGTGACAAGCCTGGGTAAAATTCAAATGACTCTGTGATTTAATCCATTTGGAGCTGTTGCACTAAATCACTGTTGCTGTTGCTGACATCCCAGCCCACAGAAACCTGGAAGCCGATGATATAAGTTTATCTGCATATCTACAGGTGAAAACTCAAGCAGCCTTGAATTGCAGTGAGAGGTGTTTGCCTCTGCTCTGAATACATTTGGGAATGAGCAGGGTCTGCTTCTCTGAGCACTCTGGAAGGAGTCTCACTGCGCTTTTCCCCTTGAAATGAATTGTTCTCAAGGTCATGCTAGCTTTCAGAATATACAGTAGGAACTTTTCCTTTTATTCCCAGTGATACAAGGCTCAATGTGATTTATTCAAGAAACACAGATCAGGGAGCCAAAAATATTCCTAAATTACCTATTGCTAAAGTAAGGATCCACTTGACAAATCTGTAGCTGGCCTCAGTCTCCTGCAGTGGAGGTTCAAGTTGGGAACTTGAGTTTTCTGCAGTCATTCCATCTGTGTTCCCTCCTGTTTGCAGGAAACACTGACTTTGTGGGCTAGGACTCAGCTTACAGGTAAATGGAAACAGAGATGAGGTTGGCTTTAGTGATCTGTTATAAACCCTTTTGACATGGCTTTGGGAAATGGAGCATTAGCCTTAACCTTTCACATATCTGATTCCAATTTCACATCTGCTGTTTGGAAATAAACTTTGAGGTCTCAGCCATAGCCCTTGAAGCTGATGGGATGTGTTGCAGAACCAAGTGCAAGCTCAACAGTGTCTAGAATTGCAAGTAAGGGGATGAAGTTTGAGAAATAGTTCATAGAGGTGAAGATTGAGAATGTTACGATACAGCAGGAGATAAGATCAAACAAGATATGTCACTTTCTAAAAGAGTAAAGAGAACTCGGAGTTTTCCATTCTTGGTTTTCCTGTCAAGACAGCAATTTTTAATGCGTCCTAAAAGGAGTGGGCACAAGGACTAGGACCTTTGGCTTGTAAGGCAATATGAAATGGATATGGAAACTCTGAGGGGCAGAGCAGCACATGCAGGAATTCATCCAGACACCTATTTCTGACCGGAGAATTTCTCACTTGCTCGATGAAGGTGTGTTTTATTTCCAGTTAAGCTGTTGTTTCTGAGGTTATCAAAACAGCACTGCTCAAGCTGCTCCTTTGCAGGAGTACTTGTGACTGACACTGTCACTCTCAACCATGGCTGGCCCTGGCAGGAGCCTCACAGGGTCGAGGGCCAGGGAGACTGCTCCTTCCAGTCCCCTGGACAGAAGGACATGGTCACAGCGTGTGTCTGTGCTGCCTGTGAGCAAAGAGGCAGTTGTAGATCCAGAGTTGTCAGGTTGGCACCTGCTGCACCTTTCAGCATTCGTCACAGTGCCTTGGAAATCTCAAAAGGAAACTGAGAGGAAAAGCTATGTTTCATCCAAGTGCTATTTTATCCCTGTAGGGTTTAGCTCCATTTATGCTTTGGGTTATCCTCTGAGGTTAGGAACATGTTGTATGGATGTTGTGAATAGGAAATGGAAGTTTCTGGGGGGTCTCTGTAAGTCACCAGATACAAATTCAGGAATGTGACTTGCAGCATTTACCTGCCACGCAGGATTATGCACAGGAAGCTTTTGGCTGGAAGAAATCTGGTGTAATGTTAAGGTTCTGTTCTGCTCTGGAGTATATTCTTTCTGGCAGCTGCACTACTGAGCTTCCCACCTTGTGCCAGAAGCTCAACCGTTCCTTCCAGCGCAGAGGACTGCAGAGACACTTCCACTCATTCAACATACTTTTCTCTTTAGATCTATTTTCAGAGTTTTGTTTTTGGATGAACCAATAAATAAGGGATTCTGTTATGATAAACACAGTACTTGCAGCAGCCATAATGCAGAATGAAAGTTGGATCAGGAGGTTTGAAACGTTTCCATATTTCATAATGAAGCTTTAGTCAGTTCTATCATCACCGGCTGAGCCAGATAATGTCTGGGAAGAAATACAGGAGAGCTTCCCTGTCCTGTTTTGGGATAGAGGAGAGGGGGGTGCCAAGTTTGAGCAGGTGGAGGGAAGTTACTGCTGTTAAAACATTCCTGAGACAGAGTGCATGTGAGGAGAGCGCAGCCCAGGCGTGGTGCTCCTCAGAGGTTCTGGGCACAATTGTAGTGTGTGTGCAATGGCCATTACATCATGTGGAGGGCAGCTGGGGAATGAAACTGGTGTTTGGACTGGGAGTGTTTCCAAAACAATACCAAGTTCTTTCCCTTTGTCCTCTCAGTTATACCACCTGTGTGCCTGGGAAAGGCAAAGCCTGTGGAAAGACTCCAGTAAATTGTAGGTGTGGAGTGAAATGCCTGGAGAGCACAGAGAGAACAGGCAGTGCCAACCCTAGCCACTGCCTTATTAAATTTAAGATGAAAGGCCTCAACCCCCTTCCAGTCTCTCCTCAGACAGCCCCAGATTCAAATTTTTGGAATCCTGCAGCTCCTCTGCTTTGCACAGGGAAGTTAAGAACCTTTTCAGATACCTGCCTTATGGTGAAGGGACCCCTGACAAGAGAAGTGGTTGGAGATGGATGTCGGGTCAGGAATGAACTGATCGCAGGATGGCGTAACGTCTGCCAAGTGTGAAGTGTCTTTGAGGATCACTCTTGAATGCCCTGCAGAACTGGCAAATAAAGGGAAAAGCCAACCTCTGACTTTATTCTTTGTGTCAGTGGATATCCTGCTCAAACGTGCATGGATTGCTGTTCCTTTCCTGCGTTAGCTTCATTCAGCTGCTATTCAAAAGCCACGTTTCCTTCTCAAGAGCCTCCACTGTGCAGCTTCCCTAGAAATTCCCATGTTACCACACTGCTCTATGATTCCGCTGTAATTCCCAGCTCAGATGGGAATTAGAGAGTCAGAACTGAAAGGAAGACAATTTCTTAGTAGCTGGGAGAAGTAAGAAGGTGAATTTTGTTTTGTTTTCTTCCCAGCTCCTTCACATTGGTCTCTTGCACCACGAAGGAGAGCACAGGGTAGAGCTCAAGTGTATCTCACCCTTAAGGGATCTATCCCATCATCTGTCCCTGCTCCCATCAGCTTCAGAATGAATGCTGCTTTGCAGTTCTGGTGGAGTCAATGCTGAGGTCTTTGCTCAGTAGCTAGGAGCTGATGAGGGACAAGCAGGTTTGCTGATGAGCACACTGGCAAGTCTACTTCATAGAAACACTTCTTAAGGTAATTGTAGAGCTCTGAGGTAATGGTTAATTTCTGCCAGATAAAATAATCTCCTTTCTAGCATGGATTTGACATGATCCACCTCAGTTGTATAGAATCATAGAACAGTTAGGGTTGGAAAGGACCTTAAGATCATCTAGTTCCAACCCCCCTGCCATAAGCAGGGACACCACACACTAAAGGAGGGCCAGGAGATGGGAGAGACGTGTTTCTACCTAAGACTCAGGGTGAGGGGCCTGAGCAGTGCTGGTGTCCTCAGCACTGTGGAAGCAAGTTCATCATCAGACCTGCTCATTCCAGGACAGATGCTGCCCTCCAAATGTTACCTCTCCTGAAACAACACTCAGAGGGGAAAAAAGCATCTGGTGATGCTTTCCCAGGGAGCATTAGAAGATCTTCACCCAGGTGTCAGCTGTGTGAGCTGATGAAAAGGTGTAAATTTGCCTTTTTTATTTCTAGGAAAACTAGAATATCTGAGCTCTTAGTGAAATGGAAGACACTGTCATGGCCATGTTCCCATGCCTGTGTTCAGTTCTCCTCTGGCTCTGTATGTGCAAGGGAAGCTCTGCTAAGAAAATCTCTCTACTCTTCTTGTTGCACGGAGATTTGGTTTTAAAAAATAATTTTAATTAAATGGAATAAACCAGACAGAAGAAATCCACTGCCTGCCCTGCCTGCTGTGCTCCCAAACCTGAGATCGTTCTCATTCGAGTGGCTGCTCGGGTAGTTTTGCTCCCTATGGTGCAAAATGCATTTTCTTTTCTGCTCTGTCTGACAATGTATTTGCATCTCGTGCTAAACAAGTGAAACAAAGCCCTCTTTGAAGTGCATAAAGCCATTTATTTCAAAGGGGAAGCACGGAGTGTGGCATGTTGGCAGTGCACTTGGCTTGAATTTATCTTGAAATGCTGAGATGCCTTTTGTGTGTTTTTATAATTACATCATTAGCACCTTTAAAGTCCATTTCACTGTCTTCTAAATGGTCTGGGGAGAAACTCAGAGTCAGGGAGATGTATCTGAGTGAATGGAAGCAAATCAGGTGCACTTCACAGGCCAATTTTCTTGACCCATTAGAGCAGTGGCAGCACCCAGCCCTTTGGAAGATAGAGCTGTCTGCTTCACCCACGAGCACCATGTGCTTTTCCCGCAGGCTATTTCTTATACATACATAAGGGAAACTCCCTTAAAACAGGCACTTCCTTAACCTTCTTTAAGGCCCTCTGAAGACTCATCTTTGATGCCTGCAGATCCATGCCAGCTGGCAGTGCCTGGCTGTTGCTGAGCAGAGAGTTCTGCTTAATGTGCATAATGCTGCTTGCTTTTCCACTTCCTCCTCCTCCCTCCCTGCAAGTTTGTCTCCTCCACCTGCTGCATCTTGTTCTAATCTGGTTTGTGAGCACTTTGGGGCAGGGACTGTCTGATTTATAGCGTGTCTGCATGGCCCCTAGCACAAGGTAAAAACTATTAATTCACATCACCCTATACTTAAAGAAAGCTTTATGGGATCAATACAGCTGTGCTATAAATAAATAACACAGCTACAGTGTAGGAACTTCATACTGTACATCACCTGCAAATAGCTCTGTAACCTATTACAGAATGAGTCTCATTTCCTCAAAGGCTGTAACCAGACCTGGGGTTTAGTTCTCCATTGAGGTATTTGTAGTGCACAGAATCCTAGTCAGAAAGACAGAGCCAGGCTGGGCACAGTGCTGGCAAAATGGAGTTGATCTTGGAGGATTCCACAAATGCGAGAAGCACGAGGGGTACTTCCTCCTCAAATCACAGTGCGACTGGCTCACAAGTTATTGAAGAGCTTTTCTTATTCTCTGCTTTGGAGTTGTGGCTCTTGTTTAAGACTTTTGTAGTGTCTTTCAGATTAAAAATGTTTAGCAATGTGCTCAGATTTTGAAACTACCTACATAGGTGTTGAGTAAAGAAAAATGGTGAATAATAGGGTAGGAACTGTTTGCTTATGAACAGTCTCGTGCTTTAGAATGTAACTTGGCTTTAAACTAAGAAAGGGTAGACCTACATTAAGCAAAAGCTCTTCCCTGTGAGGGTGCTGAGGCGCTGGCACAGGGTGCCCAGAGAAGCTGTGGCTGCCCCATCCCTGGCAGTGTTCAAGGCCAGGTTGGACACAGGGGCTTGGAGCAACCTGCTCTAGTGGAAGGTGTCCCTGCCCGTGGCAGAGGGTTGGAGCTGGATGAGCTTTAAGGTCTCTTAAACCCAAACCATTCTATGATTCTGTGGTAGGATTGCAAGAGGCTGGCAATGCCATGTTCTTCCTTGGTGTATAGCAGCATACATGTGCCCTGTGAACACTGAGGCTACAGCAGGACTCTTGGCAAGTGGTCAGACTGGTGGTCAGAGCAGAGGGGCAGCCCAGGAGCATGAGCTGGGAGGTTTTTGCTGTCACTTGGCCACAAGAAGCAGCAGCTATGAGTTGGGGAAGGTACTTATCATTTGGCCACTAAAAGCATTGCCATAGCAGATCTATGGTTTCAGGCTACTTGTCATACTGACTGGTACTATGCAGCTGTGACATGATATCATTTCATCTCAGGTTATTTCTTGCACACTGCCAAAGGCTGTCTTGGTGTGACATTATATCTATGTTATTAAACATATGTACCCCAAGACAGTAGCACAAAATGACATCCACTGAGCAGTGAATTCTAAGACAGCCCAGACAAACATGTGAGAGCACGATGCTGTAGAGGTTTTTGCAGCGATGCTAGAGCCCAGCCCTTGGGCAATGTGCCCCAGACTGTCACACTTAAACCCAGGAAGTGACAGCACATGCAATTGCACAAATGCATTGCTATAGAGCCAGTAGGTGCTAGTGAGCTATCTAAGAAGCTTGTTTAAAACACTCTCAAGAGAAGGCAATTGTCCTTTGCTTTCACTCCCTGGAGAAGTAAGTCCCATAAAGCTTTAACAACATACGTCTGAGCTTTTAAGCTCTGCCGGAGGCGCTGTGGGAGTTTGTGATTGCCAGACTGATACCTGTTCCCCTGCAATGCACTGCACCCCGAAGGTGGGGTCTGGAAAGCCAGTGGATCCTTGTGCTCTGACTTCCTGCCAGGTGATTTTCATGTGGAAAGCTCTCCTCCCATTCCACCTCAACTCTAAACTCATCACAATGAGGAAGCAGAAGCACATGCTTGGTTTGATGTTCCTGCAAGTACAGTCTGATTAACTGCCTTGGAGAAACCAGCTAGGACCTATTTTCCTGCTGTGACTTCTTTCTTCCAGGGCTTCACATGCTTCTGGCACAGCTTTGGCATCCAACCTGAAGAGTCAGGGATGCTTCTGAGAGTGACAAAAACAAGTGCAGAGCTCTCGAGCTTGCCCTTGCTCCTGATGCTATGCAGCCAAATCAAAGAAGAAAAAGGCTGGGGAGAGTCCCTTAGTGTCCTGACTTCAGGGATTAGGAGAATGCTTTTGCCTCCACATTGTTTCCTGGAAAACAGGGAACATCTTGGCAATCAACAGTTGATTTTGAGGTGGTGTATAGATGATTGACCATTTAAAGATCAAGGGGACATTTACCCTTTAAAGCTAGGTTGGACTTGAGCAACCTGGTCTAGTGGAGGATATCCCTGCCTGTGGCAGGGGGTTGGAACTGGATGAGCTTTAAGGGCCCTTCCAACCCAAACCAGGCTGGGATTCTCCGAGCAGTGCTGCTGCTCCTTCCACCAGCATCATCCAAGACGAGTCATTCATGTGTTAAGCATTCTGTCTGCATGCTACACAGGATGTGTTGAGCATCAGCTGCCACTGATGGTTGTATGGAGCTGTGCATACCAGCTGCACGTGTAATTCATCTTTAATAGTGTATTTTTGATTCAAACTGGGTCTTCCTGTCATCTTCTCTTCCCAGGCTATTTTTACATGGCTCAAATGGCAGAGCTTTCCTTGTTTCCACTAGATGACTACATTTTCTGTTCCCCAGTAGATGTTTGAGGAGTGCAGTGCTTACTGTCTACTGAAAGTGCCTAATTAAGAATTGGAGTTGTCAAATAAGTATTTGGAGCAGTTTCCCTGAGAACTGTTGAGGGAAGAAAATTATTTTAGTAACTTCTCCAGAAGGTGATAAAGCTGTAACAGAATGACAACTTTTCAGATAGTTTCCTATAAGTGAAAGCTATAGACAGAGAAGCCTTGATTTGTGCTTTATGAAAATGATTGTGTGTGTGAAGATTAGTGTGATGCAAGTTTTCTGCACTAGGGATCTACTTTCCTTTTGGCTTGTGTATCCCAAGTGCAACTGGCTTGTGAATGAATTAATTTCTGTTAAGATGGGCACACTCTATCCCAGCTGAAGAACACACATTCCATTTCAGTGTTAGGGAAGCGTGTTGTGAACAAACTTGTGTGCAGAAGAAAAGCATCGTGTGCTGGTAACGTAATGTGTTGACAAAATCACTGATAATGGGTAAAATCAGTGCAAGACTACAGTGCTTAACAACATTCTTAACAATGGAATAAACAGGTCATAGTTTGACTTGCATTCTCAGTATGCTGCTGGCTGCTTTTCCTTTCATGCTTTGTGGTAACAATTAACCACATATGGGGCTGGAATATCATTCACCAGCTGTAACTGTTATTAGGCCATTGTGCATCTTACGCTGCTGTTTCCAAACTGTTCTGTAGTACGGATTTTGTTAGGCAGCTTCTGCAGCAACAGAGCTCAGATATCCATGTCATTTTGAAAGCTCCTGTGAGCTACCCTCTGAACCATAGAGTCCCAGACTGGTTTGGGTTGAAGGGACCTTAAAGCTCATCCAGCTCCAACCCCCTGCCCCAGGCAGGGTCACCTTCCACTAGAGCAGGTTGCTCCAAGCCCCTGTGTCCAACCTGGCCTTGAACACTGCCAGGGATGGGGCAGCCACAGCTTCTCTGGGTACCCTGTGCCAGCGCCTCAGCACCCTCACAGGGAAGAGCTTCTGCCTCAGAGCTCATCTCAATCTCCCCTTTATCAGCTTAAAGCCATTCCCCCTTGGCCTGTCAATACATGCCTACACTGTCTTTTAAAATATGAAAGTAGACCCAGAATTGCACAGAAACTCTTGACATCTTTATGTTAAGTTTCCGTTTCGTTCCACACTATATTTGTTATCACGCAAAGCCCTTTCTTTCTGATCTTTACTTTTCAGACATTCTGAATGACAGCCCTCTCTTGAAAGCAAATTATTTCCTCTGTTACATGCAGGGAGAGTTACATGGAGAACTTCCCTGGGTGAGCAGGATTCTCCCTTTGCTGTGCCCTTCTTGGTTTTGAAAACTAAACCATGTTTCTTCAAATAGAATGGTAACACTTATGCTTCCAATTCTGCTTACCCCCTGGCCTGGGCTTTGTAAATATAAGTGCAGATTATGAATGCATGTGCAGTGTCTGATATTTCTAGGAAGAATACTTTATAACTGAAATCTCTCTTCTCCTGGGGATGAAAGCAAAACAAATTTAAGGATTAAATCACACAGAGGTATAATCCCCAAGGGAAACTTACTTTAGTTATTATGATTATATTACGATGTACGCCTCAGTACAGCAGAAGCTGTGTGAATACCATTTCAGTGGGGAATAATTTCTAGTCTTACAGCCTATAGTACATTATAATGCATTTCTGGGAGCCTGATGAATCATAACTGCAATCCACAGACTTCTTTGCTTTCTTCAGTGATTTTGATACTCCTCACTTTCTCCTCTAAGAGAGAACGGAGAAGAATATGAGACTCTTAAAATAAAAACCTAGAATAACTTAGTTACAGACCTTTTAATCATGCATTAATTGCACGTGTCCGTATAAACTTCATGGTACACAATGGTAGTTTATGGAGAAGTTCCAGGCTGAACCATTTCCAAGAGTCTAGTGCTGCTTTTATACTGGTGTAAGACCTGAGTGACCAAATGAGGTACAATTCTGTGCTAGTTCTGTGGAAGTCAACTGTGTATCATGTAAGATGTGGGCAAGGAGAGCCTTCTGCATATAGTAGTTGCACAGTCTTGCATGATATTGCTCACATGGTACATTGAGGCAGCAGATTAACCCCCAGAGCCCACTGTGGGCCTGATACTGGGGTACAGCAGTGTACTGATAGCTGTATTAAGATGTGGCATTTTGCATCACGCTGGTACCTTGTGAAAGAAATCTAGAACTCAAGAGTGGATTTCAAACTGGAGGATTTCCAGTGGCCTCTTTTTGGAAGGTGCGGCTGGAGCCTTTCCTGGTGTTGGAAGGAATAATGTAGTAAATAAGACCAGCTAAAAGTAACATGGAAGGATGTGGTCACAATATAGCAAATGCTAAAGGTCACTGGTATGATAACTGGTAAACCAAACAGCCAGTACACACTGTCTGGGGGTGTTTAACAGCCGTGTACCAAGGAACAGGCAGACGTACTTCATGTCAACAGTGAATGAACTCCACTAGAGGACTGCTATTTGGCTGAGTATTATGTAGTTTCTTGTCTCCATAGCCAGATCCTTATCCTGCCCCACATACCATCCTATTTCCCTGTTTGTGTACACCAAACACCACGGTGTTTATAGATACTAAAGAACAGACTAAGTGACTTGACCAAGGTCACACAGAGTCTCTCCCAGCAGGAACATGAGCCCAGGTCTCCAAAATCCTTAGGCTGGTGTCTTCACCATTAGATCATCCTTCCCGTGACGACTGAAAATCCATATTGGTGGCATCGTTGCACTGTATGTAGCTTCAGAAGAGCTGCCTCTAGAATACCCTGCTCCTTACAGAGCACTTCATTACCAGGAAGGTATTGATTGACACATTGGAGGGAGTTCAGAGAAGAGCAACGAAAATAATTAGGGAGTGGAGAGATTGACTGGAGAGATTGATTTATGAGGGAAGATTAAGTGAGATAAATACGTATGGCTTGGCTCACCTGCAGCTCAGGAGGGTGCAGGAGTCTGCAAATATTTAAAGGATGTAAACAATCAGGAGGAAGAATTACCAATACTGGGCCAGTCTGTTTGGTGGTGCCACAGACTGTTGTTGTACAGAGCTTTCTCACAGCATGGCTGGGTCACAGACCCTGCCTCTGAGCATCCTGCAGGGAGCAGTGAAATAGGTGTGACAGTGCAACAAGGATGCTCCTCTGAGGCCATGGCAGGGACTTGGGAATGTGCAGTGGTTTCACTTAAGTGTCATGGACTCTACCCGGCTTGAGTTTGGAGGGGGATTCCTGACATGGAACAGCAGGATCTGAAGTCAGACTCATACCAAATGCGGGATATACTGTAGAGGAAGCAGAAGAACTGTAGTTAATATCACTTGCATCAGTTAATGTCAGTTGCTATGGTAACTGTGGTGCTTGCTTATTATGGAATAGCAGAGAAGAAGCCAGGTAAAGCTTGTGGAAATTCTTAGTAAATCTGGATTGGATAATCCCAGGTTTGCTCATCCACAGCATGAGTTGGGAACACGTTAGCTCAAATCCCAGAAGAACAGCTGAGAAGGTGGATTTCATAATAATACCCCCCCCAACCCTGTAGCTTTAATAATTTCAGGTGACATTCACTGACTGCCATCAAACAACCGTGGTCCAGAGCAAGGGGAGTGTCATTGCTTATCCAAGACAATTCCCATGTGCCACTTTGAATATAACAGGCAGGCCTCTTAAGTTGTTGTAACAAAACAGTCCTGAGTGTCCTGGGGCAGCCACTCTACTTTCTGCGACTACATTTCATCAGGAGCACAAGTCTGGGGTCTTTTGGCTTGTCAAAAATACACCTTGAAGCAGCACAGCTGTTAGTGGCTTTTTATCCATTTATGTCCACTCCCTTCTGTAAAAGAGAAAAGAAAAATACCTCAAAAACATGAATTCCCTTTTGTTTTCCAAGTAGGTGGCCTGCTGCAGTCAGGGAGGGACACCTGAGCCTCAGGTACTCTGATACCAGAGAGCTGTTGTCAAGTAAATTAAGTGATAAAAAGGCAAAAGGGACAGATATGTAGGAACAAATCAGAAAGGAAAGGAAATGCAAGCATCAACAAAATGGGCAAAGACTATCTTGTAGCTCTTCAGAGGTTGTGATCTGCAAAAGTCTGCAAAGTACTGAGAAGCCGTGGGTTATATCAGATGTGGTGCACCCTGGAGAGATGCATCCCCCCAGGGAATGCAGGAAGTTCTTCTGGTGTTCCCTTTGGGCTCAGCAATCAGAGTAAATCCTGTGCAGCCCTTGTAGCTTTGTTGGCTTCGTATTAAAGTTCAGGGAGTTCTGCAAGCTCTGCCCTCTGTGTATGGAACAGTTTCTGAAGGATGTGTTGGCACTATTCTCTCCATGCTGGAGCAAAACACAGGAAGGAGAAGAGGATCCCAGGCTGCTGAGTCCAAGATCCAGAGTTACCTGACAGGAGATTGCAGCCCAAAGCTAAAATGAGGTGACTTGGATGGGAAGAAAAAAAGTCTTTGCTGTAAAATTGTCCGAGCGTGAGCAAGCAGCAGAAGGCCCCAGAGACAGGGACATTCTGCAGTCAGAAACACATCTGAACTGGGTGGTCGTGGACACGTCTCCATTACAGTTCTTTAACGTTCTTTGCTTGTTTCTTTGCACAATGAGAACGGATCCTCAAGCAGACCTTGCACCTTTCTGAAGCTTCTCAGCCTACACTTCTCCAAAGAACCGTTGTCCTCCCGTCCCAGTGCAGGCTCCTGTCAGATCCTTGGGGCATGAGCAGCGCCTGCTCTTGAGGGGCAGTTAGCAAAATAATGAAAGGTGGCTGTCCCTTAGCCTGGGGGATGAGCTGGAGCAGGGATGAGACCACACTGGGGCAAAGGCAGAGACCTGCCACGAGAGAGAAAGGGGAGTGCTGTATTTTGGTCTTAGAAAAGGAAACTGATGGTTTAATTTAAAAACACCAGAACCTCTCTGGTTCTTCAAGGTACGTCTGCTTAGCAAGGTGGTGCTTTTAGGAGAAATGGGCTATTTGTGGTAGGGGACAAAGGTTTCAGTGGTAAGATCTTGAAGAAATTAATAGCTGATGCTTATGCTTCTCTAGAGACCTTTAGTTATCTTTTCACTGTTGAGATAAAATATACCATCCTTGCCATAAACTTCAACCTCCTGCTCTGCACTCAGGTCTGTAGCTCTGTGGAGGACCAGCGCACATCCTCTTCTGCAATGCACTGTCTTCTCAAGCTTCCGAAGAGGTCTTTGGGCTTAGGTTTTGCTTTTGGTTTTCCTTTTGCCTTTCCCTGTAGTTGTGCATACGTGCAAGAAGAACCTCTTGTCACACATTGAAGTTTTCACTTTGATATCATCACTCTAGATCTAGGACCTGTGTCATGGACTCCACTTTTCAGCATACCTGGAAAAACTAAGGCTTGAAATTGTTAAATCCAACTGTGACAGTGTAAAATTCCATTGAGATCTCTGAAGATTTTCTGCTGTCTGTTTTGACAGGATCTTTGGCTTTCTGGTGTGAAGGAGAACACAGAATGTGCTTGGTCTCTGTGCCAGAGAAAATGTTGGGGTGTTTTTCCTAATGTTTTTTAATTACACATGTTAATGTAAAGGGAAAGTAGGCAAATGATGCATTCAAATGAAGTCAGCAAGTGGATTGCTTGCTGGTGGTGCACAATAAATAGAGCTGAGGGTTTTTTTGGGGTTTTTTGAGCAGTGTCTCCATGTACAAAGACTAAACATGCTGGTCTGTGAGTATGTGACTGGGAAGTAAGTGTATCTCCAACAGAATTGCATTGCTGTGTGCAGCTGTGAGACAGCCAACACAGCTGCCTGTGCAGAACTCGGGTGAGCTTCCCTGATGCTTCCCTGCCCTACCTCCTCCTTTGGTGCATGGGAAAGAAAAGCCCACAGCTTGTACTCCCATTCCAACTACTGACTTGTACATTCCCATTTTCTTTTCTTTTCATTGCAGGCTCTGTTTGTAGTTATACAGTCAGGTCTCCACAGAGTAATTTACTGGCAGAATCTCTCCCAGAATCCAGCTTGAAACCAAGCTGTAAAAACAGCTGAGAGTGTAAATAATTCATGCAGACAATATGACTTTTTTATGTAAATTCGGTGCATTAACCCTCTATTATAATGATGGACGACAGATAGGGGCGACGTTGCCTTGGTAAGAGCTAATGGATGGCCGCCATAAATTCACTGCACATTTTATTGTGTTGCTGGAAATTGTGCCTTCAGGCAATGCTGTTTACTTTTATGTAAAACTCAGGGTTCCCTAAATATTACAAATATTTTACATCCGACTCCTCAGCATTTGGGTACAACACACAAATCAAGCCGGCTTCATCCCACTTGTAATTAAAGGTTTGGGGTTGGTTTTTTTCAGGGACAATTATCTAAAACTATAAAGAGAAATATTTTTTCCCCCTTAGATGTTCAGTCGTTGATGTATTAGCAAAACCTTTGAAGAAAGATATTAAATAACTGCAACATATAACTTTGCATTAGGCTGTATGTTGTGCGCATACAGAAGTGATTTGGAAATAGTTTCTTGTTACTGGTTTTTGGGTTTTACCATTTCTTGTGCTTAGTTACACATGAAATATTCTTTCCCCCCCACATACATGCTTCTCTCTGTAATTCATACCTGTTTTATCAGGGTAGTTCTCTGAACCGTGTCCTTGAGGAATTCTGTCTCTCAGGAAACACAGAAACTTCAGTTCATTTCAGGGAATTTTAAATAAAGAATTTTTGGTTACTTTTTGGTTACTGTTCTGCACAGACCTGGAGTAAACTGGGAGGACACAGGTGATTTTTTTGCCACATGAAATGGTTTCAGTGAATCAAATAGAGAGGAAAACGTCTTTCAGTAGATTTTTAATATATAATGAAGTATACAGTATGGTACAACTAACAAGTATACAATTAATTCACCTTAATCAAACCTTCCATTTAGTCTCATAGTACACCACAGCTTTGGAAAAAGAAAGCAAGAAAAAAGCAGTCATGTAGAAAAGGCCAGTCCTGCTGCTGACAGTGTGCATTGAATCCCATTTGTAACAAAGGTAGTGAACACTGGGAATAACAGCACGTTCATCCCGATGTGTGGCTGCCAAACACCAGTTGGCCAGAGGACCCTAATGACTAGAGCAGTCTCTTGGGAAGCACTTACATGGGAGTTTATTGAAAGCTCTGTTGGAATTTGTGAGGGCAGTCTTGCAGGGGAGTTCTGATACAGGCATGTTCCCTCTGTCTCCTTCTTTCAGTGGCATGTGCCATTTCTCGGCAGTTTTGTTCTGATACCTCTATGAAGAAATGCTGCACAAAGTTGAATATGGGTGAGTTCAACTGAGCTAGCTCAAGTAGAAATGCATGAGACTTTCCAGGAGACCCTCATTTCCTGAGGACTAAGTGGAAGGCACACTGTAGCAGAAGCAAAAAACACTGAGTGAAAGAGGAACACAACAACAACAATAAAGGCTAATGAAATCAGTCCTGTGAATCACATGTAGTATTAAGCAAAAGCTAACAGTTTAATTGCACATAAGCCTATTTAATAATTGGCTTTATTTTATGTCCTGACTATGCATGCTTCTTTCAACTCTATTAGGAATGTCACAAGATAGAAGTGCAGAAGCTCTAACCAAGGGCATTGACTTATTTTCCCTTGGTCTTTAATATTGACTGAGATTCCTAAATTTGGACTTTCAGATTTTGCACCTTATTCTTCTGACGTGCTTTACTGCCCTGGAGCCACTTTGCAAAATTCATAGCGGCTTTCACATGCTCTGATGCTTCTTGGGACCAATTCAATCTTGAACAATAGATGTGTGTGCAGTAGAGCCAGGAAATGTTACACAGGAGATCATGGGCTTATTCCCCAATAACATTTTGATTTGTAAAGTATTCCACTACACAAAACACACACAGGAGACACCATTAAAAAACATTAGAGACCATAGCCAGCAAGACAGAAAGGTGGCTTAAAATACAGATTGGCAGCATGGCCTGGGATATAGGCAGGACACACTAAATAATCAGAGGAAATGGTGTAGAAAGTGTTCCCAATATTTTACGTTATTCAGCCATTTAAAAAATCTCTCCTGGGACAGCATTTTGCCTTAAAAAAAAATAAATAAATATCACTATTATCCAGACAAATGTGTTTTCCCTATTGTTCAAAATGAATGTGCTTTGTGTAACTCATACATCCAGGGAAGGCCGGTTTTCTAGTCTTGTTCCTTGTCCAGTATGTTTCCA
Organism: Nestor notabilis; assembly: GCF_000696875.1. Classification (NCBI taxonomy): domain Eukaryota; kingdom Metazoa; phylum Chordata; class Aves; order Psittaciformes; family Psittacidae; genus Nestor; species Nestor notabilis. The sequence continues at coordinate 109,305 of NW_009937748.1, forward strand.
TGCAGAGCAGACACTGACGTGGAGCACTGGGAGGAGGTATAGAGCAGGTTTGGTTTTTCTCCCCCATCAGTTTGATCTGTTCAAGGGATATATTATCTATACTCCAGGACATACAGATGTTCAACGGGATCCCATTCCTCTATTTCTTACATAGAGCAGAGTATTCCTGGATCTGTGGGTCAGTACCACGCTCTGGTTGATGAGATGCAGAGCACAAGGCGTCATTCTGTCCAGGTATGCCATTTAAAGGTCAAATGTTCTGAACTTTGGAATATTAATATATGGCTGTCACCCTGTCTTGGACAATTTGCTTTTGTGTGATTCCTTGCAAGCATGAGAAGACTTTGGCAGCACTGGGGAAAACAGCACTTTCCTCCCAGTGCTGCTGTACCAGCTGTGTGATAGTGTGTGTCTCAGAGGTGATAAAAGGAAGATGTCTTTTGAGGTGGAAGGAGAGCTTGAAAGGAGATGGGCTGCCTCGTAGGATTGTGAAGGGAACACTTAACTAGTGATGAACGCATCCCTGCATCAGTCCAAGTACAATTCGCAATAGATTGCTACAGATCAGAGAAGTCCCAATAGGACTTACCTGTGGAAATTAGAGTATTTCTTAATAATTTTCTCCAGAAAAGTAATGTTCTTATATTCTTCATGGGACGTTCATGAATCATAGAATGATTTGGGTTGGAGGGGGCCTTTTGAAGATCGTCTAGTCAAGCTCCACTGCTATGGGCAGAAACATCTTTCACTAGACCATGTAGCTCAAAACCCCATCCAATCTGGCCTTGACTTCCAGTGATGGGACATGCACAATTTCTCTGGACAAATCATTCTAGTGTCTCTCCACTCTCATTGTACAAAATTTCCTTCTCAATCCATTTGCATCTGTCTGTATTGACTGGTTGGGACTGCCTCAACCCAGGTACAGGACCCTGCATTTGGCCTCTAAAGAGGCTGTTTCATATCAGCTGGTATGTCATCAGTTAGAGTATCAGAGTTTACAGGAGTTCAGAGCAGACGTCACAGAGAATGTTCAACCTTGAAAGCAAGGAACAGAGCTTGAGAGCTACAGCTGCCATTACAGCAGTAGCTGGTGGAAACACAAATCCATGTAGTGAGAAGGTGAGACAAGAAGCTGTAGAAGTGCACTCAAGAGCTGTCAACATGGTGGTTTCTGAGCTGGAGCAACAGTGGGAGAGGGGACAAGTTCAGCATACAGTCATCTGTCAAACCTAAAAGGTCTGCCCAGCTGCAAACTCTACCTGAGCTCTGTCTCTGCCTTCTTTATATGTATGTGACAGAAATTAGGACCTCTGGGAAAGATGCTGGGAGAACAGGATGTCCCTACGTAAACTGTGGGAGAGGCTTCACTTTAGTTAATTTAGGGGTCATGTAAAGAATGATACCCTGGCTGGCCTGCCCATCTCTCATCTCTAAAGGCAGCACTGTCAATAGAAAGGTTTTTGCTAGCCCTCTCTTCTCTGTTTAATACATTTAAGTACTGCACTCTGCATATGAAGAATAGGGATGTTATCAGAAAGCATTCAAAAACATATGTTTTAATGAAATGTGTTGACAACTGCTGAAGTAAAGTTTTTGTTAAGTCTCAAGAGTTTAGCCATGACAAGCAGTATTAATGAATTGAATTAATTAAAAAGCATTTCAAGATGAAACAGGGCCTGTTCTATGTAAAATGCTCTATACATTAGACAAGCATTATGGAAATCACTGCTTTGTACTACACTGTAATGCAGCCATTTATAAAAGCTTCTCAAGATCCATGGATAGCAGTAATTTGGGTTTAGCGTGTCTTTGAAATTCATTGAATGCAGCATGTGCTATTTAAAAGCATGAAATCCAGATGGTTCCACTGCCATCAAAGTTTGTATGGCTTGGGGAAGGAAACGGGAGCTCAGTGTTACTGAAATGAGCGAGTGGGCATGGGAACAGGGTGAGCCAAAGGAGCAGGGGCTGGCGCTGGTGGCTTTAGGGAGCAGGCTGTCAATAACCTGGGGTCCTGAACTGGTCTAGAATGTGAGTCATTTTACTAAGAGACTCATATCTCTGGTCTTTTCTGTTCCTCTGCTTGTCTGCTGTGAAGTCCCCTCCTTTGTGGACAAGGCTCGTTCTACAGTACATCTCCTTTTTAGGTTGTTTTTGTGCCCTCTCTAAGAGTAATACCATAAACTATGACCCGGCATTATTAAAACATCTGCACTCTACACCAGATATTCCTACAATGGGCAGACTAGTCATATGAGTGTGTGCCTGTGCAGGACCTTTCTCTTGGTGTGGGAAGCTGTTAGTGTGAGCATCTGGCCGTGGGCCTAAGAAACCAAGCATGGGAAAGGATGGTGCAGTCCTACAGCAGACCCAAAGAGATGGGTATCTGCTGGCACCCTGGAGCACAAGGGGATTCTGCCTCAGCAGGCCAAAACCAATCACAAAATGAGAGTCCTTAACGGGAAGCTTTTCCCAGTGGGAAATGTCTGTTTGCACACAGGGAGAAAACTTAGTTGGGTTGAGTTAGGATTATGACTTGGATTTGGATGAGTTAGGGTTACAGCACCAGTACACAACGCTTAGAAGAATAGATCTTTAAAATATTAAATATCTTCATAGTAAATATTAAGATCTTCATAATAAAATGTTCTTCATAATAGAAGTATGAAGGGTGAAAGATGAGAAACTGAAACCCAATAAGATTTCATACATGTGTGGTGATGGTTTCTTCCTTTTTATGTGTTTTAGGATTTGGCTTGTAGCAGATTACTTCAAATGGGTGCACCTTTATCTGTTTTGGACTATGTGTGAGTCTTAATAAAGGAGACTACATTACAAATTAAAGGAGAACCAACCTCAGAACTGTTGGCAGATTTCAAATGTTGTAATATATTAATACTAACCATTCAATCAAGAATATGACAACTCTAGAAAAGAAAAAAATCCTAAATACAAATGATAGGTTCCTCAAGCAAGTAGACAGACACTTAAAGGAGGTAAAGTTTGCTAAATACTTGGCTACTGCACATGCTTCTAGACATGAATTTGGAATATCAGTAAATCTGACAGGTAGCTTAGTTAGTTAGCACAAGGGATAATTCATTTGGCCTTATAGTGTGTTAGGCAAAGAGCTGCCAACACTGCATCCCAAAATGCTTAGGGAGATGCATCCAATAAGCAGGTATGATTCTGCTCTGTAGAAAAAATGAGAGAGCTTGTTCTGCTGCTTCACTAAAACATGAGCAATATGTTTGCACTTGTCACAGTTAACATTTGCATTTAGTATCTGCATGGTGAGAACTTCTAAGCCTGCTTATACCGGCTAAACAGGCACAGGTAGCGTTTGTGTCTGACCAAAAGAAGTCTCTCCCCCCTGGCTAGATGCTGTACTACATGTAGAGCAGTATCTGCCAAAACCAGGTCTAGCATTTTCTATTTCCCTTCAGACTCCTCCTGCTAACTAGACTCTAGAAAGCACCAAAAAGCCTTTCCCTTGCATTCAGGCTGTTGCAGGGCTGAAACAGCCTGACCTTGATTAACTGACTAATTACTGCTAAGTCATGCTGGCAGGTGGTACCCATGAGAGGAAACCAGCTGATAACCTCAGAGCAGCCTTCCAGTACCTAAAGGGGTCTAAAAGAAACCTGGAGAGGGACTTTTGATAAGAGCCTTTAGGGACAGGACAAGGGGGGATGGTTTTAACCTGCCAGAGGGGAGATTGAGGTGAGCTCTGAGGCAGAAGTTGTTCCCTATGAGGGTGGTGAGGTGCTGGCACAGGGTGCCCAGGGAAGATAGAGATGTTTTAACCAGCTACTTACACAGCCAGATGGTCATCACTAATGTTGCTTAACCAGATGATCCTAAAATTATTTGAAGACACAAATCTCAAGACTTTGAGCTAACTATAATTCCATTACCCGTAATATTTGCTAGTTTTTAAGTGATCATTCTGCATACAGGTGTATGTTTCTTCACTGCTGCTTTTCCACTTAGCAATCAATCTGTTTTCACTGTGATTCAGCTCAGTTGTTTCCTAATCAAATTGTTACAGTATTTTAAAATCCAGACTGTAACTTTCTCTGCACAAATGGGAAAGTAAATAAAGGGCTGGTAGATACCTGTGGGAGAAACAGCAGTAGGAAGGCAGACAGACGTGGTGGTAATGGAATAAGAAATATCACTTGTACCATTTCACTGTGGAGAACAGTCAGCATCTTTAACCCAGCCAAGATCAGCTGTAATCAGAAAGAAGGGGAAAAATTGGTGTTCAACTCTAACTTATTGCCAGAACCTCAAGATGGAATTGCAGCAGCCCTGAGACAGTTGGTCAGACACGATGCTCTGTGTTGTCATTTACTTTTGAAAGTAGCAAAAGAAGTCTTTTCAGTGGAGAACTGTCTCCTGTGACTCTTGGGAAGGATGGATAGCTTTGAAACAGGTTTTAAAGCACAAAGTGGGGAACAGTTTTGTAATGCACTTGATTTTTTTTTTCACTCAATCACAGCTGAGAGCAGCATCTGTAGTAGTTAAATGAAAATGAGCATTAATCACTTCAAATGATGTAACATACCCAGACTAGGTAACAACTACTATTTGAATTCTGTTTTGCAAGGAGTGATATAGTTGCAATTTATCCTGAAATCCTAGCTGGAATCTGTATCTAATCCCAAGCAAAGTGATTTTGTATTCTCAGCTCAGCATACAGTAGAACGGTGATCAGAATTGTGATAGCATCACTGAACTGCTTATAAGACCCTGGAATTTAATGAGCATTAAAAAAAACCCTTGTAGTCTTCTCCAAGGAGAAATTGCTGTATATAAGAAGGCAGAAGGTAAGACTTCAAAATCTAGGGCACCAGCCACCCTTGTATGTTTGAGAGAGGGCAAGTGGGTTCTCTAGACAGAGACCGTCTGTCTCATACACATGCAATGTACCCCTCATGAGAAGAGGGAAGGCTGAGCCTTTGCTGAATTAGTGGCAGGGAGGGTTATCTCAAGCGCTTTTCTGATCTTTAACCTCACGAAGCTGCTATATGTTTCTTCAAAAGAGCAAATAAGCAGCCTTGTCATACAGATTGAAGGTAAAGCACAGTGGAGTTACCAGTTCTAAACAGTCCACAACCTCACAGTAATACAACAAAAGTCTAGTCAACAGCCCCCAAAACAGGGGTGAAGATATTCATCAAATCTGATGAGGCTCCTATTAATTAGGGTTGTTACACTTTTGTTAGTATTACCATTTGGAGACTTAACTAACAAACCTAATGGGGCTACTCCTGCAAGATGTTAATTAGATATGGCAATTCCACTTACCCATGCAGCCTCGGCACACAACCATCACCCATCAATATTTAATTTAATTACTGATGTTGTGGTGCAAGTCACATCTGATTTAAGAGATAAATATGCTTAATTAATAATGAGATAAAACACAGAGTATGTCACCTTTTGTCATTTGAGCTTTATTAGGTATAGTAAGAAAAGACAAATGTGAACATTGGAGAGGCTGTGATGTGGTGCTCTGCATGACCCTCATCCTTCAGGTTACCTGAGCTCACGCTGTATTATAAATAAGACAAACAGGTACAAATGTGCAGACCACTTCTCTACATAAAGATGTACTTGTGTCTTGAGACCTTCATCATTTACCTTTTTTTTTCTCTGTTGCATAATTAAAAAAGTGAACATGCATCTTGCATTCTATGTAGCACCTCTAGAAATGCATTTTGTCAGGTTTGATCACAGTATTCTCGTTTGTGTTGATGTGGCCTGGTACAGAGGCCAGCTGTGCAAGAAACCCTTCTGCAGCAGCATCCTTTGGAAACCTTCTTTCCATTGGCATTGGACGTTCTCAAGTCAGAGCTTCCTACAAGAGGCTGTTGAGAACAGTGTGGATGATTGTTAAGCCACAAGGTAGAGTTCTGGAAAGGTGCATGTAGAAAGATTGCTTAGTGCTTTGTAAAGAATGGGGGGAGGAAAGGTCAGACAGCTAGACCTGGAGGCTAGTTATGGTGATGAACCCTATTAAAGCAGCTTCCAGACAAGACTGGATCCCTAGTTCATAAGGGGATTTTATAACCTGGACTGCCAGTCTTAGCCCCAGAGACTTTCAGTTAAATACAGAACAAATGAATAAACAGATCCCATACAACCAGTGCACCAGATCTGGGGAAATTAAGGGAACTTCTCATGTTCATTTTTTTTATGGAAGATCAAAGCCTTAGAAGGTCCCCCTCTATACACAGTGTCCCTTGTAAGCCTGTGCTTCCAGGGCTTCACAAGCTAGCACTAGAAGTTTGTGTGGGTTGAAACTTGCTATGCAAGATCTTTGCCCAGGGGCCATTTGGTTTGATGTGTTTGACAAAATTTTAAGAGCTCCTGAGTTAACTGCGCCAAACAAATAGTTTCCTAGAGGCTGAGATGGTTTTTGGAACTTCCTTGAGGGAAAATTCCCAATTGGCAGAAAAACTATGAAAGCAGAAGCAGCTCACAACATTGTAACCTAGTGAAGCATATATCGCTCTCAGCTCCATCTGTAATCATTGTTTCTCTGTTGTAGGTAATTCTTCTAGTACTAATATTGAGAGTAGTATAATGGGAACCCATTGGGCCATCAAGAATGGTTAGTGACCATTTCAGATGGTCTGAGTGTTCCTTTTGGAAACAGAGCCAGCCAGCAAATCAGACTGGGAAAGCCATCAGCTGTCCGAGCCTGTTTTAATACCCACTCATCCAAAAGAAAACATATGGGAGCATAAGAGGGAAAACACTAATGCACAAAGCGTAAGTGGAGCAATAGACAGGGAATAACGGAAGTGCCAGTGCTTGCAACGAGGGAGTCTCTTCTTCAAGGATAGTAAACCAGAAGTGCTCTTTTCCAGCTGCATGACCCAGTATTGTAGGTGGTCACCACGGCTGGCACCGTGATCCGCTGGTGTGATGGATGCACTGCAGAGTTTCCAAAGGGTGTGACTGAGGTGTGGAATTCAGCTGAGCTCACACCTTCTGTCAGCTGCCAGAAGTGGGAGAGGCATCCTGGGACCTGTTCCCTCTAATTACGCTCCCTGGTCTTGACAAGTAAATGCATCCAGAATCAGAGAATGGGGGATGGAGGAATCTGTGGAACCCATAGCTCCACCAGCCAAACCTAACACCAAGGAGTGGTGGATTAGGAACGCTTTCCCCATGAGACCAGCAGCCTCGATGACTAGCCAAGAAATGTGTGGGAGACAAGAACTAATCCTCTTTGAGAAGAACCTGTAATTTCCCCCCCCCAGGAGAGAAATAGTGCTACAGCTGGAAGGACAGGGTAAGAGCAGCACTGCCTCCAGCTCTGTCTGAGCATGCGGCAAATCTACTACTTGCATGGGAACACTGAGGCTGAACGTCACCATCATGTAATAGTGTGTGTTCATCTGAAGAGAGAGTGGAGGAGGTAATAAAATAGCTTACAGTGATTTGGCTTTCAGAGAACACGCAACACAAGTTGCACCAATACCATGGGTATGCCCTGGGCAGAGACAGATTGTGGTAGTTGTACCAGGAGGAGTAGCTAAAATGGAGGTATAGCATAAAATTAAGGTGTTGTAATGAAGTTGCACAGGTTGATGGAGGCTTTATCCTATTATGTGGTGAGCTGTTGTATTGATACGTGAGGCACAAGAGGGTCCCATTCTGTCTTTCTTACAGTGTTACTTTGGTAGACATTTGTTTCTTCCATTTCATTTCTGAGAGTTGCAGTCTAATCCTGAGGTAGTCCTGAATGCTCCAGTTTTATATTATCGTGGGGAGATTTTGTAAGTTCTCCTGTGGCAGAACGTGGGCTGTGTGTGGCACAAAGTATACCCATGACCTGATGGAAAGTATTAGAAAACTGGCTGATCCTTCACGGAGCCAAAGGCGTGCAGGAAAGTGTTAATATTCTTTGTCTCTTCTTTCCTTTTCTTCCTTCCAAATTCCTACCTGTCCTCACTAGGAAAAAGCTGAGCACAGTCTGGCCCAGACTGATGTTTCCAGCGAGCACATGTACTGCCACTAGCACCTACATGTGTGAAATCCCCCCCTCTCACTGCAGAACAGGGCCTGGGGCTGTCCCTCATGGGTCAGGCAGCAGCAGCCATTTAGCACCGGCAGTTGTAGCACTTCTCACCTGCCCAACCTGCCTGACTTTTCCAGGCTTGCTAGTGCCTGTGGGAGATGAACTTGATCCTCCAGCTCTCCTTGCTATCCACATGCTTCCTAGAGACTTGCGTTTGAACTGAAATGCCTGAATCTGGTCTCGGGATTCAGGGAGGCAGCATGCCACTGATGATTACTGATAGCAATTACTGCACGCTAGGATATACACTCAGATGACATCCAGCAACATGGGCTGAAGCAGATTAAAGATTAAAACTGTCACTTGACAAGGCAATAGGAGTCATCCTTTCAGTAGAGAACTGTTTCAGTTTAGAATACCTGCCTGATATCCATCCTCGCTCTTCTGTTGATTTATACTTGGACATGTTTCTGAGAAGCTGTAACTTACTTAGACCCCCTTTCCTGTGAATGAGGGGTTTAAAATTGTTTCTTCCTATGTTCAGCATTTTGCGCTTGTCTATACTAGTAGCTAATGGAGTTGAGTTGCAGAAGTCTCACAGCTGGAAATGACAGTCAGAGCCAGATGTTCACACCCTAGGCCAGACACAGCTGTTTCTCTGTAGCTGGCAAGGGACGTGGAACAAGTAAATGCAGAGACAGCAAACCTGAAAAAATCTAAGGTAATCAGGCTGAATATGCCTGGAGATTTAGGCCATCTGGAAGATTGCCAGAGGGCTATTTATTTTGATGTCTACACCTGCTGAATGGGAATGCTTTGTGTGAACTCAAAGCTTTAAGAGATACTGTCTCTCTCCCTTTTTCAGCACTCCACTCCCTTTAGGCAGTGTTGCTTGCTTGATAAATTGTGCTCTACAAGCTAGGTTTGGGGGGAGGTTATAAAAAAAACCCTAAACCTGATCATATTTCCTCGCTGTTGATGAGGGTAGAAGCAAAGTGCTGCAGCACTGAGGAAAAGAAAGGGAACACAGTGTCATAGACTGCCCTTTGGAGGGTTAAAGTCTGTAAGCAGAGTAATCTCCTGGGTGTGTTGCCCCATTTATAGGGAATTGGAAGAAAAATTCCCGTAAGCTTTTTACTTACTATTCTGTGCACATGACACCTTCATGGGCTTAGTGTGAGAGATTTCTCCCACCTGGCTCAGTCCTTTGGCATGCAATCCCTTCTTTACAGTGTGTGCTTGCCTTGCTGTCAGCTTGAAATCTCTTGGGATTTCTACCTTACTAGAAGTTTTGGTGTTGCAAGTGGTGATAAACAGGTTCCTCCAGTGATGAATATTTGATTAGGATAATTTCTCAGGGCCACGGTAGGATTTTGGGCAAACAAGACCAAGAGGATCAGGGATAGAAGGACCACTATTCTAAAGTTGCTTGCAGGGTAGAGGCCTCTCAAAAGATGCTGGTTTTCCTGAGTCTCTCTACTACTGTAGGGGAACAAGACCAACTCCCAG
>NW_009937748.1:118885-120424 GCF_000696875.1 Nestor notabilis
AGAGACTAGTTACTTTATGACATTGCTCCTTAATGGAAGAGTAATCTATTACTTAATAGAAGTAGAATAATAGAAGTTAATAGATTACTATTACTGCTGCAATAATAATCTCTTCTGAATACACAAAAAGTCTGTCTTCTCTTTTATTTTCACCAGTATTTTCCTGGTCATTGTTCTGAGTCATTCAGCATAGTTCTTTGAGCAATATTCTACTCTCACACTCCCCGCAGCCATTAGTAACATAGATTTTGCCATCTCCCCAGCATGTGCTGAGCAGTAACTCTGTTGTAGCTGACATGCAGCATATGCAGCTGCACCATGATAATTGTGCCCACTGCTGTCAGTACCATTCCCGGTTCTCAGCTGTGCAGCAAACAAGGGATATGTCATACCATATGACATCATGCTCTGCAATAAAAGCTGTGGGGAAGGAGGAAGTCGGGGGACATTCAGAGTGATGGTGTTTGTCTTTGCAAGTAACTGTTACATGTGATGGAGCTTTGCTTTCCTGGAAATGGTTAAACATCTTCCTGCCGATGGGAAGTAATGAATGAATTCCTTATTTTGCTTTACTTGCATATGCAGCTTTTGCTTTACCTTTTAAGCTGTCTTTATCTCAACCCATGGGTTTACCCTCTTTTTCTCTTCTGATTCTCTCCCCCATCTCACTGGGGGGGAGTGAGTGAGCAGCTGTGTGGTGCTGAGCTGCCTGCTGAGGTTAAACCACAACATATCCCAAAGGCAATAGTCAATTCAGTGGATTATCTGAAAATGCAGCATAGTTTTCCCTCAATTTCCCCACCTTTGCCGAAGGATACAGTGGATTTTCTAACCTTATTCTTATGGAATATCTGTTTCTTAACCTGACCAGGACAGTGGAAAAACTGCTGTGTTATGCTATGATGCTTTGCCAGAGGAAGAAGATACAGTTTTTCTTTGATTATTTGTTTGGTTTCCATTAGCAGATAGGTGAACTACAGAGAGTACTTGAGCTGACACCTTTGAAGGACATGAGATTTTAAAACAAATAAAAGGAGATCCACTGTGTGTTATAAGCAATAATCAATAATTAAAAGCCTTGTTAAAGCATTGCTGAAGAGTACTTCAGAAGAAAAGTAGTTATACTGCATTTCATGGTTAATTCAATGTCAATTAGCTGATTGTTAACTTCCCTCCAGCTAAATCTTGTTCAGCACAGAGAAGAGAAATCAAAAGCTTTCTAGCTTTAACAAGCCTAGTGTTTCAATCATTCATCTCTGCCCGCAGGCCCAAAATCAATGTCAACAGACGTTTCATTGCAATTTTATCAGCCATTTCTGCATGTCACTGTTTCTTGGCTGCCCTGATTGTCCCTGAAAACTGTCTGTGGGAATTGGAATTCATCTTGAGGAGAAAGCTGAACAGGCTGCACTTACTCTTGTCTAATTCGTTGTTGGGTTTCCTGTCGTCTGGGTAATCACGAGTGCTGGTGCCCACCTGCACTTCCTAAACGGCTCAGTGCCCTCCGCTCCCGCGGAAGGGCCCGCAGGCAGGTGTCTA
>NW_009937749.1:0-1804 GCF_000696875.1 Nestor notabilis
GTCCTTTCCAACCTTAACTATTCTATGATTCGATGATTCTATGACAATCTTCACTAAAGATCCCTTAGTGCAGGGATCAACAAGATGACAATAAAATTAAGTAGAGATCAACAGAAAGCTTAGCTTTCTTGAAAATGGGCAATATTTACTGTTGTAAAGACAAGTGTGTAATAAAACATATAATAAACCTATAACGGACAGGATGTATCAGGTCATAATCCAAGCTAACACACACCTGGAGTTACAATAGAGTCCGACATGACAAATTTTTGACATGATCAAGAAGAGGAACCACTGATGGAACATTTCTTGATGTAGCTTAATGTTAATAACCCTAATAAGGGGTTTCCATACTGTTAAAGTCACGTCACTTCTGCAAATAAAAGACTTATTTTAATCTTATCACAAATGATTTTCAAATTACATGTATTCTCTCCCATAACTTTTTGAAATGACAGCAAGATGGAAAAAACCCTACCCTATATTATTAATGCCGTTTTAAATAATGCTGGAATGGGTGCACATGTATTTATGGGTGCACATGTGCTAGCAGGTCCTCATTAGGGAAAATTATAATCTGTATTGTGCATCTAAATTGACAGAACTTCCTCCACAGAGTGTAGCTCATAGTACACAGGATCTGATATAGCTAGAGAAGAAAGACAAGTTTCTGAGCATAAATGCCTTACCTCAGGCCTGGGATAAAAACAAAAGATCCCACAGGTAAACAAAGCAGAACAATTGTTCTGAGTTGGGTATGTATGAGTTACATGTAGAAAAACGCCTATAAAGTATAAAACCCAGCTGGCCTAGTAAAATATATGACTTCTACCTACAAAATACCCCTTGCCCTTGTCCTGACACCCACTCTGGCTATAGCAAAACACCACTGCTCCAGGGAGCCAGAAAAGCAGGCACAGTTAGCCCAAAAGAGATTTACTTCCCTACATGGAAGCTAGACAGAGGCAAGCTGCAGTGCACTGTTACTGCATCTATTATGCTTTCAGCTATTCTCATGTTCACAACCCAGATTCTGCTAGCAATAAAATAGCTAGCAATAAAGTCATCGCCTGATGGTTATTAAAATATTTTGCACAATTCAACTGTCTTTGTTACCAGTTTAAAGTCAGAATTAGAAAAGGGTACCATATTGTGCTTCAAAAGCCTGTTTATAGCATCAAGTTAGTAAATTAACATGTTAAGAGAAAGTATAGCAGTAGTCAATGCATCACTGTCTTCATATTTAAATGCTTTTCTAGTTGAAAACCCATTTTAAACCTTACCAAAAGAGGCTGAAAACCAGCTGAAGTGTAATGGTGGGTGGAACTGGATCACACTAACACTAAGCTTTTTGTAGCAATATTACAGGGTGAATTTCCACTTATCCCATTCTAAAGAAAACACAGGATGGGAAAGCAAACTTTCTCTGGGAAAACAACAACCAATAGCACTCTGACATATGACCCCTAGGAATCCCTGCTCTTCCCACCATTACATTTTTTCTCAATTTACTAAACAGGAATTTATACACAGCCAATTATAAACTGCTGTTTGGCTGACCTACTCCAGAAAGTTGCAAGAGTTTATGTGAAAGTATTTAAAAACTTGTTGGACACATCAGGATGGTCGAGTTACAATACATGGGCAAATCCATGATAGCTATTCCTGCACAAGCTCAGGGAACACCAGCTAAGGAGCTTAGCACAACTAAAACATGCACAGGAAACTGTCACCATGGATAAGCTGAGAAACTGTTCTCTATGCCCTACCACTTGAGTTTAAGAGGATCTTCTTGAAGTTCAGC
>NW_009937749.1:1835-48242 GCF_000696875.1 Nestor notabilis
CAGGCCAATGAAATCACCTGCCCTGCATTCTCCCTCCATTCAAATACCATGGTTTAACTTCACATCTGTGATTAAACCAGAGCAGTTTCCTATATAAACCTGCCCAATAATTATCTGATGGTAGACCTGCATGACCACTGTGGTTACTCTGAAAGTTTGGGAGCTTAGAACTCTTTTTGTGCTGCTGTTTTCCACAAATATACAGAAATAAGCACCTTACCTGAATAGAAAATGTTGATTTTGGCAAGTTCTTTCTCACAGGTTTGGAAGAACTTCTCTTCAAACGTGGCAAAACATCTTTTCACTGTGTCCTCATCTGTGTCTATAAAAAAAAAGTTTTAACAAAAGAAGGTAAGAACAATTTTCTAAGTGGCTGCCATGGAAATATCTCTTCAGAGTAAATCCACCTTCTTTGTTGTATAGAGAAGGAAGAACAATCAGGCCCTAAGGGCTCTGAGGGAACACGTATTTGCCTGTAAAAGGAATTGTACAAAGATTAAGAGGTAAAAAGTCATAAGCAGTAACTGCACCTTGACCAAAGTTCCCATCATCTTTTTAGATCCTTCAAGTGCTATTGCAAATCTCATATCCTCCATTTCCAATTCCTAACCCAGCTTGTATAACTGCACCTGTAGAACCATCCTGGATCAAGACTGCTCTTGATATCTACAGGAACTTTTTTAAAAGGCATCTTGCCTACCATCACAAAGTCACCCACAGCAAAGCTGCACACCAGTGAAAAGACCATGCCCCTTCCCCACCTGCCCACTTCTGCTGCCTCCAGCATCCTGAAGCCACCCCTCATCTGCCACATCAACCCAGAACAAAGCCCCACAGCCACTGCAGGGGTGGTCCCCTTCCTCCCTCCCACACCACTTCTCCAACCATGCGGTGAGCCAAATCAGGGAAAGATCTTCCAACCAAAACAAAAGCAGATAAAGTAGCAGCATAACCACTCACAACATGTTATCACTACATGTCAGGGTTAAGTTACATTTACCCACCCAGAAGTTGTTATGCTCTCCAGTCTTGGGCACTGGCAAGTTCTCCAGTACTAACTTTAGTAAAAGCAAACCTCTTTAACAAAGATTAGGGTTTATGATGTGGTTTGTTTTTCCACCCCTAGATGCACTGTAGCAGAAAGCCAAATACCATCCGTGCTGCATGTTCACGCCATGCCCTTTCCAGCTTGTCAGTCATTCCCCTCAGAGCTTCTTCAGCATTCCAGCCACTGGAGCATACTTTGTGTTGGGACTTGTATACACAAGCTAAACCTACCACAGGCACAGGTCTTGCTCTTGAAGAACAAAGCTGGCCATGAAAAGTATTCATCCTAACTTAGAAAACAGCATTTAGAAGGAAAGTGCAAAGTCTTTAACTAAAGGCTTCATCTGACGTCTCAGGAGGACTCACTGCTTCACCTACCATTCCCCCCTTCTCATCACTATAGTCCTTCAAATACAAACCTATCATCACAGCAAACTAAAATATGCCTGATGAGTATATGGAAAACTATGTGAAAAGTATCTTCTTCCTTCCCAGAAAAGAAAAACTTTCTCTCACAAGCAAAGTTTGAAGGAAGAGGCCTAAATTACGGCAATCATGATCAGACCCACACTCCTCCCTCCCTGCTGCTCTGGGACTGTTTTAATTCTTGGAAAAGCTATGCATAATTTACAATTTCATAATTAAAGTAAAAATTTGATATTAAAGCAGCAATTCAGTCACTTCGTTGTTATAGAATTGCAGCACAGCATCTCCAGAAGTGCAGAATTTCAAAGACAGAATGAATTTTCTAATAATTAAGAAATCAGTTTAATGACTAAAAAATTAAAGACGACACAGTATAATTATAAATTTTAGTACTGTTCTATCCCAAATGTTCCAAATGCTGAAATAAAGCACTTTTGATAACCCCCATAGTTACAGTTCCTGAATTTCAGTCTTACAGTCTGAAAAAGTTAGTGTTATTACAAAGAGAAAAAAATAAAATTTTATTATAGCTTTAATAATGTTAAGAAATAGATTTTTAAATACATGTTATTAAATCGAGACGGAGTGTCTACAGAAAAGTTTCACTTACTAGCAGATAAACACTCTAGATTGTCATATCCAAGAAAACTTTTTCTTTTAGCATTATTTTTTTAGGTAAAAATCACCTCAAAGCAGTATTAATCAAGAGAATATTTAAACACAAACTTTTAGCATTCAGAATTTTCTGGGTTTTTATGTTTGTGGCTCCAACATTAAATACCATAAGCCTACATACACTTTACTATCATTTTTAAGGGTTTGAATAAAAAGAGCAAATAACACAACACAAGACTGCAGGGGCAATCTTGGAAGAAGTCTGTTGTCTTTTAGAGTTTGACTATGCTTTAAAGAATGAAACAGGGGGAAAAAAAAAAAAAAAAAAAAGAGTCTTGCACAGACGATGGGTGTTTACAACTCCACTATCCAAGAGCTTGTAGAAAAGAATTTGCAAGGGCTCCAAAGATGTTCCAAACTCCAAGTTTTGGCTCCCGGGGTCCCTTTACTATCTGATGATTACACTTGCAGATTCACAGCTACTCCCAAGGATGAGGGCTCTGTCCCTTATGCAAACAAACCCTAAAATGACAGAGCTCCAACTCTTCTTTGCTGAAGAAAAGCCAGAGCAGCCCCCAGGTGTCAATGCACCCTGGCTCAAGGTCACTAGCCCAATGTAGACTTTGCAGAACTGAATATTCATGTGCCTCAACTGCTCCTGCTTGGCCCAATGCTTCCACACAGATCCTTCTTTGCGGGCAGCCTAGAACACCGGAAGGACAGAAACTAACTCTCGCTTTGGGGCTGGTAACTTCTAACAGCAGAGTCACAGCAGTCACAACATCCCACCCTGGGACCCTGAAAGGCCAATCTGAACTTGCCTGAAAGAGTTCTAAACCTTGACCCAACAGCCACAAGTGCAGGCACAGACAAAACACAAACAGGCAGTGAAGCAACAGAAATTACTATGCAATACTTAATATGCAGAGATTTTACTCACTAGCTGCCTAAAGATTTTCAAGTAATAGTGATCAGGTAGTATCAAAACAGAGCTGACTGTTAAGGAAGGACCTAAAGGGTGAATTCTTCAGCCCAAAGAGTTTACACATTTCTAGAAAAAAAAACCAAAACTTACATATACATGCTTTCTGACATGGGGTAATCAGCCTTTCCTGCCTTTAAAAATAAGTCATGTAGAAATAAAAGCACACAGCGTTTTCCTGCTTCAGAAGCACCAAACCACTTCTGTCATCACTTGTTTCTAGTTTCAGTAAATTTACAAAGCAAAAGTAAAAGCAAGAAAGTTTTATAAACTTCAGAAACTGGAACCATCCAAGAATTTAAAAAAAAAAAAAAATCTCATCAGGAAGTGGAGTATACTTTTTGTCCATAAAGTCAAGCATGAATTTTCTATGCAGTTAAACTATCACCTTTTAAGACAGAAAAAAGCTCAGCAACTTAACATTCTGTTAAACTAACATAATCAATGCCAAATACGTTAATAAATATCTTGTTTTGTACTTTACTGACCACTTCAGGAAATGATAATTAAGCGTATTAAGCAGTTTGGCTATCTCTGAAGTTTGGAAAAGGAAAATGGGATTTAAAACACAAACCAAACACTACTGGAAGACCTTCCAAAAACCTTGAGCTCAGGAATTCAGGTCTCTATTTCAACCTCAAAACATCACTGACTCAGAGGAAAACAAGTTCTACACAAACTATTCAAAATCCTTCTCCAAATGTCAAACACCTTCTTACAAAAGATTTTTGCAGACCATGGTGGATACCAGCTCTAAAAATCAGGATTCTCTGTGAAGAAAAGCTTTCCCTTTGGTCCCATTCCCACTGCAGTTCAGTCATTTAGCTTCAATAATAGACAAGTGCTGCCAAGGCTACTGCCTTTATTTATTTATTTTCCCCCAAGGCTAGGACAGGACAATGTTTTTTGCCATGAGAAAATCACAGTGCCAGGAACCGGCCTTGGATTCACAAGCTCCATGACAACAGAAGCTGATTTTAAAAGGCATCCAATTATCGCTGCCAAGAAGGGCCAGCAGTAACCTTCCTTTTGTTCTTTCTCTATAGCCCTAATTCTCCATTTACCCTAAGCTCCACGAAGTTGCCATGAACAAGGTTGCCAAGAAGATAGCCTGATCAATATTGCATCTCCCCAACCTCATCTCCCTATGCAACTTCCTGCCGTGAATGAAAAACACAGTAAGCCTGAAAGGCTCTCACTTTTCCTTGCAAAGCCAAGTGGTAAACCAGCAGCTATCTGGATGTACTCCCCTGTCATCATACTTCCTAGTTTGCAGAGAGTTCAGACACTGGCACACCTTAAATAGAGCCTGAGGTTGAAAAATTAACATTCAAGTTAAATTCCGACACCATCCCAAGCACTCATTTCTCAGTGCATGTGTCAACCGTTCATTTAATTTCTCATTTTCTGCAGCTCTAGTGTAAAAACAAATGATCAGCATCCTGATCACCTTTATTTACTTCCATGCAAGAAAACACACAGTAAAAGTTTTTGTTAGAGCTGTGCCCTCTAAAAGTACCAATTAAAAAACATCCTTCAGTCTATCATGCTGAATTTTACAGGGCATTTAATTAAAATGTATTAATTAGCTTTGTTACAAATCAGCATAAGTTTAGTTCTCTGAATCCCCTTCTGTTTTATCTGAGTAAGATTATTTCAACACTTCAGCTAGAGAGGAGGCAATTTTATTTATCAGGAGGACTCTGCCATCTATTCAGTTTAAAAAAAAAAAAAAGGTCAAACTCAACATTAGCATTAAACACATCAAGTCATACTGAACACGTGATCTTAAGTTTAACCTCTGCACCATTCTGAATATGCTAAACTTCTAACATTTTCCACACTGTCCTTGGCCCCTTGATAACTAAAAGCCCTGTACACAGGGCTCAAACAGGCCTAAAACTGTGCTGTGAGAAATTAATGAGGTTTAAAAAACAGTTTTCTTGTTCCCAGGTCTATGA
Source organism: Nestor notabilis (assembly GCF_000696875.1). Classification (NCBI taxonomy): domain Eukaryota; kingdom Metazoa; phylum Chordata; class Aves; order Psittaciformes; family Psittacidae; genus Nestor; species Nestor notabilis. The sequence continues at coordinate 6,867 of NW_009937749.1, forward strand.
AGACAGTAACTGCTCATACTTGGAGGCTCAGTGGCACAGGGTGGGGGGGAAGGCCACTTTCATTACCAGTCAAAATTCTAAAAAAGTAGGTCACTGTAACGAAAACCTGTATCTGCCTCCAAACCCCCATCGGCTTTGTCCGTCTACTCAGCCATCACAATTTTCTAATACTCTTGACAGTTCTACAGCACCAAGATTGTACAGTTCCCCAGCCTTTTACACAGAACAGTGAAAAAAAATTACAACTAGAAATCAAACTGTGTAGTACTCAAATGCAAAGACAAAGATTATCTTTACACCTCTAACGCGTCACCCTCATGTTTATGGGGGTATTTTTCCAAAGTTCTTCTTCAAGGCAACTCCCTTCCTCACAACAGAAAACCATACTTGGGTCAGCTGCAAATGGGATTACTCACTGAAAGCTTCCAATAAATTAATTACTCACCACATGTTTTCATGTCCAATCTTGTGGCAAATAAAATTCTGTATGAGAAAACTTTTAAGTGCTTAAAGAACAGATACTGAAATTTCTTTCTAGGACATACTCTTGCTATAGGAATAGGAAAGAAGCCAACTCTGCTTGCAAATAAGGAACATTTGCATTCATGTTATTCCAACTTAACTTCTGAGCTGCAAATTGTACATACACGTATAATGGTGTGCATCTCTCTTGAAGTTTATTCCACCAACAAAAAGTGGACCTTAAATTAAAATACTATAAGATCAGCAAGAAAGAAGCTTTATGCATTAGTTAATATTACAAAAAAAAAAAAAATAAAAAAATTCATAGCAGGCTATACCTACTTTTCTAAACCATCACAGACGAGCTGGTCAGTTCTCCACTTAAGAACTGCTTTAGACCAGAGTAGATTTGGTTATTAAATTATTTCCCTAAATCTAGTAATAAAAAATGATCACTCAGGTAGCAAATGAGGTTGGTATTGCCTGTACATGCAGAGTTTATGTGTGGGTAGGGGAAGGGAGGAGGCAAGAACTGCTGCAGGTCACCAACACAAGTCCTCTCAGGTTTGTTTTGGTTCCCCATTTTGTTGTTATTACCAAGTGACCTAGAATGAATGGAATCTATTTCAAAATACATTTAGAAATTATGATTTTCAGGTTGGTAAAAAATTTGCATCCTTATTTTTAGATTGTACCACTGAAATCTCACAAAGTATTCTTTCTTGTAGATGGTTTATTTAGCTGGAAAGAAAAAGCTACCCCCACAACCTGTATATGAGCTAGATATCCAACCAAGTGCCTACTATAAAATATTTATATTTGTGACTCCATAAACATAGATTCTAAAGGAATAACAGCATCCTGGTGTGAACTTCAGGTACAGAAAAACGAGGCAATGCAGTAGCCAGATGTGAGAAGACAGCTGTTGCCCAGCTGGCTGGCCATCAGCTTTGTAGCTTGAAGTGTCAGGTTTTGTAGTCTGCAGGGTAGCTGCACAGCTGTTCTACAGGTTCATTTCTTTAGGCAAGTACCTAGACCAAGAAGTCATCCCATAAAGGTGGCAGCACCAGACTTTGCCAGCTATTACAGAGAAGTCACTAATGCAAGAACGTGGTGGTGATGCCACCAAATTATCCTGGTACAAGCACAGCTACACAAGCATGTACTGTGACAAGAGCTCCACAAGGCCATCTGTGCAACAATGCTTCAAACCTGGCCTTTTCCAAACTCTCTTATTTCAGAAGAAAAAGATTCTAACCCTTCAGCAGACATGTAAAAGCATGGCTAGTGCACGTGGAAGAGGATCTAAATAACTACTTTCCAAGTAGCTGGCGCGGGGTAAGGCAAGAGGAGTACAAAAAACTCAACTAGGTTGACATAGCTTTGGAGCAGAGATGACCCCAAGGCTCTGTAAGCTTACATCCCAGCTGTCCCTAGTTCTGCTGCTATAATTGACCACTGTTTGTCTGAATCTGCCAGTGCTGTCTCAGCTTTGGGAACATACCTCCGTTCTGTCCATGCATGTGACCATGACGCTTCAACGCTTTTACAGTGTTTCACTTCTGAGCCATTAGGAAAATCAATATGCCCAGAAGAATTACAGAACCTAGGCTATGCGGTACCTCAGATTTGAGGGACAACTTATGACGGGCCTGGGGGAGGGAAGCAGTAGCACAAATGCACAATAACATTTTAAAACCTACCATAAAAAATATTGTTAATATAGTAGGACAGACCTGTATGCCAGGAGACATTGTACAGTGACAGCACTCCAGATACCTGCCTTCCCTGGTTAAGAACAACCTTTAAATTCTTACCCCTTTCAAGAAGGAAAGTAAAGATTCACTATGTGTTTTTGCAGAAGTTTCCTGATAAGCTAGACCAGAAATACTGCCATGCACTTAAGGGTAAAGAAAAGATGGTCAACCAGAGCTAAGACTCCAGATGAAATTTCATATTGACCATTAACAGACTCCAAGAAAAGAATGGCGAATAACAGTGTTAAGTTACTCAGTCAGTGCATACAAGGACCTGTTCAGACATAATGGTCATGTATGGTCAGTTTAGGCAAGTAGGTGGCAATGCAAACAGAGGTACTGCAGTGTTGTGGAATTACCAGGATCACAGTGGGATGATTCCTGGTTACACAACACACTTGTGCATTCCTCAAGCTGCTGATCTTCCGCCTTGAGTTCTGGCTTTCATTTAAAGGAGACAAGACAGCAGCAATTATGGTTGCACAAAAAAACCCCTATATCACAGTTTACACATCTGAGGTTAAGTAACACTGAGATACTCCAGCCTTTTATGCACAATAGGTCTGAACTAGCCTGTACACCTCTGACAGATGTTACACGAGACAAGAGTTCAGCATTGCCATCCATTCCTTCTGCAAAGAAAGGTCTTCATTAGCCTTTAATCTGAGCAATGTTGCATCTTAAAATTTTTCCTCCTCCTCAATGATGGCACCACCAAACTAAAAAATTACCAGTATCTTAAAAGTTCATGCTTTTAAGATCCATTGAATGAACCTCAAGGAAATAAGCACAGCTGTGTTTTATGTGGGTACAAAAATTTGGGGGGAAAAAAAATAAAAAATATCCTTCTACTAATCATACAGATGGAAATAAGGATACTTCCCTAAGGTGCCCAACTTGGTCCTTAACCCAAGTCAACATTCAAAACCAAAGAAGTCACAAAAGCACACATGGAAAACCAGGACCAGAACTGTTGATTTAAAATCAGGTGCTTGGAGTTTAAATTGCTGGTTTTGCTTATATTCACCCCTCCCACACTTCTCTTCAGCCTGGCAAAACTCAGTCCCTGCCCATGGCAGCGGAGTTGGAATTACCTTCTCATTAAAACCGCACAAAAACCTTCAGAACATCTGACATAGCCTAAACCACAAGATAGGAATTGAAACAAAACTGAGCAATTACAGGCAGTTAAAGGAGTGGTGATAAAGTCTTATATTATTAGATAGTCTTTTCTTCCCACAAAAATCGCATGAAGATGGAGAGATGAGGCATTTCAGCTGCAGCTCCAGCTGCTCTTTATGTCCTTTCTCAGACATACATCCGATGCCCCTTCCCTTGCTCTGGCACTGCTGCTCATCCAAGTCCACAGTGAACCAGCTCAGAAAGTTAATCCAGTATTTACAGAACTACTCAGCATTAGAACTATCAAGCATTTAAAACCTATTTGACCAATAAACTAGTTTCTTGAGGTTTAGTACTCTGAAAGAGCTCTTTGCAGGTACGGAGGAGGCAGGGAGGAAGAGATTACCCCTCTGGCAGCAACTAGCCATTAGGCTGATTTAACTGGAATATCAAATCACGCCCCTTCAACGCATGTGTATCTCGTGATGAGAGATGACTAAAAGCATTACCCCACAGCTCAGCTGACAAAGAAATGTTGGTAAAGCCAACACAACTCACTTGAGTTGAAATCACATGCCCATACCCTTGATATGAACACAGTAAACGTCTTGATTATTAGTTAAACAGATCGAACATGTTCAAGCTTTGGTCTTTTTCTCAACAGCACCTAACCTCCTGTCAATGCTCCAGCTGCACGTGTGCCTCTAGTCTTCCCTTCTTTACAAACTCTGTAATGATGCATTCGTGGCAAAGAGCCTTCCCTAGCCTGGATACAAACTGGCTAGGTCACTGTACTCCAGTGCAAATGTTAAAATGTTTTTGAGATATTTTAGAATACTTTTAACTATTTTGAATAGGAACAAAACCAGTTATTTTAGTTTAAAAATGTAAAATGCTTAAAAGAAGAAATAAGACAGAAAACAAAGTAACATAAAAATTCACTGCAACGTGGTGTTAACCAAGTGACTGCAGCAACATTTTGCTATGGAGCTGTACTGGGACCTTTGAACCAGGCAACACCTTATCAAAGTACTCTTGGATGGGATGGCTGCTCACTATCCCCTGCACATGTGTCTTTACAGGGATGTCTTCTGCTGGGCCTGATAAGCCTTCCCAAGATACCTGTGCTCACCGTTCTTATCTGTACCAAAGATGCTCTGCACATGGCTGGCTAGACAACAGGTCCAAGCTTCCATATGTTCCCTTGTGGACATTTCCCTTTGTCCACAGCCCCCATGGTGCAGACGACATTTGGTACAACAACTGATATACAAAGTAGAAAGAAAATCTACCCAGAAAAGAACTGTAGCGGTTGAATAAGGTTCATACATGCATACAACCACAGACTTATCCTGTCACCCACTCATCTCAAGAACAAGATAAATACAGGGCAGAATCATCTTGAAAGATAATTTAAGTCATCTTCTTTCAGTGCTCTCTCCCCCACTTACTTTCTCCCTCCCTCCATCAAATACCAACTTCTACAACGTAAATTTTTTTTTTTTTCTTTCTTTTTGTTTCTTCTTCAGGTTGTGCATGAGCAAGTCCTACAAGAAAATTTATGCTGAAATAAGAGCCCCAGAAACTATCAACACTGTCACAGTGATAAATCCATCACTGCAAATGCAACCTGACAAGCCGACCACCTGTGCTGTACTGCCAGCCCATGCACCCTTACCACACTTGCCCAAACTGAGACTTGTATAATCTAAGCAGTTCTGCTCTTTGTCAGGATTGCAGGTAGTCACCAGCAGGATACACACTCCAGGAGCTTTCAGAAATGCCATCTTTTAGCATTAAAACTATGCCCCATTCAGGCTTCCATGTGCATGCTGTGAGAACAAGCCCAGCAGTCCAACAGCCTGCCCCCCAAAAAAGGCTGCCTGCCTATCAGAGTGCTTAAATAGCTGCAGAAACTGGACCCACATCACTTCTTCTAGATTGATAAGCAATACAGAAGTAGAGGCATCAAATTAGTTTTTACAAAGCCTCACTTTGGACTCAAGCACTGATTTGAGAGCCCATTCTTACACCCGGTAATCTCATCTGCACTGGTACCACTGCACAACCAAACAACAGTGTGCTGGAAAAGTTCATTCTCAACCTTCCTCGGTTCCCTGATGGACTCTGTCAGGCAGCTGTGAAAATAGCAGTGGAAGCATGAAAAATGGGCCAAGATAAGACCTAAAACCAAGCAGCAAAGTCAGTTTAAGGCAGAACAGGGAAAAGAGTAAGCTCCAACTACAGAGGTAGTGTTTAGAGGGCCTCAAAATATTTCTTTTGAGGAACCAAGCTATTTAAACCCAGAGTTATTTCATCCTGCTGCTGCTAATTCAGTGTGTATATTGGCAAACCAGAGTCAGCACTGTTTTGAAAAGGGGAATCTTCTCCATAGGGGCAGAAGGCCTCTTCTTTGTATTGCCTAACCATACACAACCCACATCCACAGGGCTTCAGACTTTTCCAATAAAGCCTCGATACAATGACTATTTCTGTCAGGAAACTCCTCTGCTTTCTCCTTGTTCTCCTCCATCACCACACATGGTGCTAAGCACAGAGCCAGAACCACCCCAAAGCTTAGAGGGACATTTTGCTCAGTTTTTGGCAACTGTTCTCTGCCTTGTGCAGCACCAGAGAAATTGCCATTTTACAGTCAGCTGTCGATCCATCTAACAAAGCATCCCACTTCAATAGTTACTCGTACTGGACAAAGCACTTTGCTACCTGCTATGACTTTTATAGTAAGGGTTAGTAAGGGTTAGTAAGCTTAAGAAAGAGGTTTGCAGTCTGGGACAATGATTTGCTTTCATTGCTGCTGATAAAATTGAGAGAATCTCAAGATGAAGCTACTATCTCCTCCTTTAAGTTGCCAGCAGTGATACTGCAAATCTTCAGGGAAATGGTGTAATTAAGAGCACTATAGTTTTTTTTTTAAATACAAGGGGTAGCAGAGCATGCTTTCTGATCCTAACATTCCTGGGACAGGACACGATGTAGAAGGGGAAAGCCTATCCTGTGCACCACACTGGCATCCCAGGAGAGACTCTGCTTGGTTGCATTTGTCTGGGGAAAGCAGAAAAGGGTATTACAGCTAATTGGAAACATTTTGCATAATTGGAGCTGGTAACAGACCTATACCCATCACTCCAGGAAACTATTTGCATCCTTATAACAATTACAGCACATACAAAATATCAGAAGTTAAGCAAAGAAAGAGAAACACTAACACTGGTGGTAAAAAACAGGTGAATAAATGGACCACCAACATTTAAAAAAGCTAATCCAAAATCCAAAAAAAAGAAAGCTACTTTTAAATCTCTTCTCAGGAGAGCATTTTTGTTGGGTATATCAGGGGTGGGGGGAGGAGGGAAATGACAAAAGGAAGATTAACAGAACTGTGTCTTGGGAGAAACTTCAATTAATACTAAGAACAACCAGAAAGACAAAACAAATGATGCAGAACCAACTACAGGCTCCCCATATGGAGGACACCAAACGCACAGTACAAAGACAAGCCTACTTTAAACACGTTATCAATAGCTTGATTTCCCCCTAGGGAGTGAACACTACTCAAATTCATTTTTCCTTTTTTTATTGTACCAACTTGTAAGAGCAAACAGTTAGCAAGAAGATAATAAGCGAGCAATTATCAGATGAAGAAAAACATGTTTCCAAGGTGTATCAGAGAAATGATGCAGGGGCTCAAGATTTTACCAGGGGACTTTTACAGTCAGACCATGTTCAGGAAACATAAGAGCTTTTAATTCTCATCAGTGTTTACATGCGTCTTCCTAAATGTTTTGCACAATTTAAAACATTTTTCTTTCTAAATGATACAAGTCTAGTTCAAACACCAGTAAATGAATATTAAGGTAGCTGCTTATCTACTCAAGGCAGTAATTCTTCCATTTTAATTCTTACATTATTACAGTGACAGATGTAAGATCCTCACAACATTACAAAGCCTACCTAAGGTTATACTCCTCCTCACTCACACATGAGCAAAGCCACCCAGCTGAGCCCCACCCTGCTACTCATTAAAAAATACATACTGAAGCATGCCTGGAGACACTGTGATAAATTCAAGATAAGCAGAAGTTCTCCAGTGCAGGTCTCCACAAGTCTGGAGTTGTTTTCTGTTAAACATGCCTTCAAGTAGCATCCCTTGCCTTCCCTTATTCTCAATCCTGCATTTAAAGGGCTTGTTTAAAACCAATTCAAGTAAAAGTAGCATTTCTCAGATGCCACTCTGCAACTGGAAGCTTTGCTATCATTTAAATACATGGAAGGAATAAGCTATAGTTCAAATGCCCTTCCTTCAAGGGGAGAGAAGATGTCTGTCTTTCAAAAGAATTGATTTGAAAGTCTATGCCCACTTCAACTCTTCAACAGAGCTACTGTGTTCAAGGGGTAATTTTAGTTTAAAATTAAAATGCAATGGAGACCAGGACTGCACTTGTTTGTTTGTCTGTCTTCCAAGCTAAGGTCTTTCTTTTTGCACAGCACAAGTCTCTAGCCAGAAACCACAAGGGCTGAGTATCTCCTCTTGGAGCATCCCTGCCAGACTGGAATGAGAATCCTTTTGAAAAGGATTTTTACACCCTAAATGAGAAAAAAGATTGAGAGGCACGTGATTTCCCCCCACACACACACAATTCCCCCGAGCTCAATGCACAGCACTGCTGGCACTTGGTAAATAAAAAGGCAAAAGGAACCATTCAGTAATTTCTATTGCTTTCAGAACAAAACCTGGTGGGAAGGGAATACACAAACTGCAGAAGTAACTGCCAACAGAAGGAGTTTGCATCCAAACACAAATTTTAAGTATGCTGAGGGGAAAAAAGCAAATGGCCAAACTTCCTAAGTCACTTCTTATTTACATTTCAAAGAACGCATTACAGAGCCACCACAACTAATTCTATTTCACCCCTATTCATGCAAGTGGCAAAAAGTGGCAGTAAGTCCCAGTTGCAGTATCAGCTCTGCAAATGGACAGAACAACAATATTTTCAATAAACTAGAATAAATCATCTGTGGATATCTTCCCTGATTTACCTATAAATTGGCACACTCTGGTGATACCAGGCCAACACACAGTAAAGCATTCTGCAATGGAGGTTATAAGCCAGCCAAAGTAGCCAAGTTACAACACAGGATTAGGATGACAAACCTCAGCTTTACTCTTTAGTATCCCACACAAAACCCCCAAACAATTAAATTAGAATATTTTATTGTGTTGCCGTTCTAGATGAAAGGCTGGACTCACTTTTAGAGACACTGGGGAGAGTGGGGAATTACACATAAGATATCAGGCACTCACTTGCCCTTCTAGCTGCCCTGGTAAAAAAGGTAAAACCTGCAGGTTGAGATAAGAACAGTTAAATAACTGAAATTGAGTAAAATATTATCATAATAATAACAGGGAAAAGAGAGAGGAATAAAACTCAAGAAACACAAGTGATGTACAATACAGTTGCTCACCACTCACTGACTGATGCCCAACCCATCAGTGATTGGTGGCTCCTGGACAACTTCTCCTCAGTTTCTGAGTGTGACGTGCTGTGGTATGGAATATCCCTTTGGCTAGTTCGGGTCAGCTGTCCTGGCTCTACTCCCTCCCAGTTTCTTGGGCACCTCCTCACTGAAACACCCTTGACTTATAGCAAGCACTATTTAGCAACTACTAAAGCACTGGTGTGTTACGAGCATTGTTCTCAGACTAAAGCCAAAACACAGCACTGCACCAGCTACTAATCAAAAAAATTAACTCTATCCCAGCTGAAACCAGGACAGCTATGCTCCAAGAAATATGGACCCAACGATGCACATTCAAGTCAAACTGCCCATGAAGCACTCCCTTTCTAACAACAGCAAATCCCAAAGTCGTTATTCTGACTCCCTTACCCATGCTTTCAGCTTTGTGGTCGTTTCCTCACAGAAAAATTTTAACGCAACAGATGACCGTAGCGTCCAGAAACACTGCTCATGTAGCTGGCATGCTGCTAATCAACAGCCAGAGCAGATGGAATGCAAGTCTCCCAGTGAGGGGAGACCAGGAGGCTGTCACCATTCTGCTCTGAAAACGTAAATGAGCTATTATCAATTAGGAGCTAAATTCAGAGAGAATTTTGGTGAAAGGCAACACTTCAAGGTGTTTATGGGGAATCAATCTGCTCCATTTAAAACAAATCTACCATGCATTGCAAGATTATTCTGTGCTGTTATATCTGTCAGCAATGCATCAGCACAAGTTGTTCATGCCCGGATTTTATTTCCTGCAAGGATTCTAATTAAAGCTCTAGGCAAATTTCTCCATTAACTACAATTTGAGTAAGGACAGTCTTAAAGGTGTTTTTCTTTCTCTTTTCTTTTCTTCTTTCTTTTCTTTTCTTCTCACCAGAAAAGAAGTATTACTGGGGGGGGGTGGGTGGCGGTAATATTTCACAGGCTGCAATCAGCTCTCTTCAACAGCAGAAGACAGAGGGAGTGGAAAAAGCACCACACAAAAGTCACATGGAAATGAAGCTTTCCTACAGCCATGCTGGTCTATATTAGCAAGCCATGAAGAACCAATATAAATAGGTTTGGAGGTTTCTTTTAAGTATATTCACATACAAGAAGCACTGAAGCTGCCCCAGTTCATTCACCCAATTGATTCACCAACTGTTCTGAAACATGAATAAATATGTGAGTGGCTACTCTACTCTAATTAGTGACATTCGGTGAATCTAACCAGAGAGCCTAGACCTCCATCCCTTGCATTTAGCTCTCAGTGCCTCTCTCTTGGGAACTGAATAGCAATCAGGTATGAAATGCAGGGGTGGTTACTTTTTTTCTTCCTATTTAAGGTGGAAAATAAGGGGGGTGGGGCACAGAGATAGGGTCTAAACATTTAAAGAGCTGCTTTAAGAAAAAAAAAAAAAAACCCAAAAAAAGGAAATAGAAGTAATAAAGAAATAAAACTGACTGCAATTGCAGAAAGCGTGAAGCAGATGATGTATTTCCTATGTGATAGCTTAAACAAGTCCCAAGGCACACCTCTTAAGTCCATCTAACACCAGATTTACATAAAATCATTAATTCATTACAGTCATGAAAGAAAAGACATGTGGGTTTGGAGGGACGAGATGGAATGAAGTGAAAATTTAAGCCACAGACACAAGCAAGATGTCAATATCCATGGACACAGAGCTTCCTCAAGGAGAGAGGTACACCACTAACCTCAAAGAAATTTCTCAAACTGAAAAACCTAAAAGTTTGACAACACTAAAACACCATGGCTTTGACTATACAGAAAAATGTACATGTGATAGTAATACTACTTTGTATGTCTTCACTCCGCAGCAATACAAAGGGAAGCTGCTGATGCTGCACTTGTTCCTACCACTGACAAGCTCTTTGCTTCTGGTTTGGTCTCCATCACCCCAAATTAGAAATACGGCCTCTATTCCTGCTAAATGTGCCAAGGACTGCCAGGTCTCAGCCACCTCTTTGACCCACTGGAGTTAACTCAGCTTTGCATGAAGCTTCTTGCTGTACTCCTGAAATAACGGTAACTTTCAACCAAAAAGTGATCCAAAAGATTAAAGTTACTCACATGTAACATATGAATTAATTTTCAGGTTCCGCTGCTGTTTTATCGCTTGATTCACACACACACCCTGAAACTGCAATTCTGTAGCTATCAATCTGCCTCAAGAGACAGTGTTATCACAGCAATCCTACAACGCAACACAAGTGATCTTACAGACGGCTGTACTATTTTTAATCAGAACATGGATGTATTTTCCTTTCTTTTGCCAAACAAGTATATGAAATGTGCCACATGGCAGGTAGCATGCAGATGACAAAACAGTAAGAATTCAGTAGAAATACAAGATGGGTTTGCCAGAAGGATGCCAACAACTCTTTGTCAAAAATACACTGATAGCTGCAGCAACAAAAGCTTTGACATATCTTTGCTCTCCAGGGGCAATAAGGTCCACAACTGTTGTAATCTCAAATTCAGTTGAATAAAAGGAGAACTGCATTGAAGACCACAGGATTGTCCTGCGTCTGAGATGAAAACTTACCCAAGCATCTGTTGATGTGTCTTAACCTCTCAGATGCAGAATGAAGTCACCACAAATTCCGAGACTACAAGAAGAGGAACTGCTGACATAAAAGAAATAGCCTGCATCAAAGGCAGAGACAGTGTGTTTTCTGTAATGAACAGACTTAGGCAGCACACACAGTCCATTCTGGGGACAGAGTACAACTTTGGAGCTTACCCGAGAAGGACTTACAGGCTGTCACATATACTTAACACTGGACACAGCAGAAGTGAGTCTGGAAAAACTCTCCGGGATGAAACGGAAGTCTTTATACAGACAAGAGGTCTAAATAACATTTCAAATTTCTTGCCAGGACCAAGCTGAGCATTTGCTACAATCACCCTATCATCTGAAAGGTCCATCCGGTGCCAATATACACAACAGCCATAAAGCAAAGATATTCATGAGACCTACAGGCTTTGTATCACATAACTACAGGAGAACACATGAACACAAGGTATCAAAGGCAGTGAAGACAAAAGGTACACAATAAAATGTAAATACATTTAAAGGGAACTACAGTAATTTATTAGAGGAAAAAAATAGCCTTCCCTTTTGGAGGGCTGCATGGTTACCTGTTCTTAAATTGAGATAAGCTGAACCTAACCCAGAAGACAAGTAATCTGTTGGCAGCATTTGAGCAGCACTGGCACTGCAGCATTTGAGCACACAGCTCAGCTGACACTATCAATTACACGGGATTGTTTTGAGGGACAGAAGAACACCCACAGGGCACAAAATAAAACTACACACAGGCAGCCTCTATACAAAGTCACTGATCATTAAATCAGTCTTGCTTTTTAAGAACAAGCTTGAAAAGACCAATCTGCTGCTGAACTAATGGATATATTTGCTTTTGTGTTTATTGTAGAAGACCAGATCTAGGAAATTTGTAGCTAGTGACATTTTATTACAAAGTATCTTTGCAGCTTATTGTAAAGACTTAAAATTTTAATTTACAAATGCAAAAGCAAACCTAAAGAGTCATTAATGTATGCCCTAGCATTAAGAAATGATCTGTGAATTGTTCTTTGGATGCCAACAAACTAAGCGTATTTCCTCATGATCAGCTCCATTAGTACTGAAACATGGAAAATAAACTCCTTCCCTGAAAATGCAGTATGAATACGTCACCTCTACAAAAACTAACAGCAAAGATTCAACAGCAACAGCCCACGTGCATGTATTTAAAATATTCAAAATATAAGGTTTCAAATAGAGAAATATGACAAGAATTAAACAATGTTCCATAGACGTGATGGTGTATTCAGGCAAGCTATACACATTTAGGAATGCTGCCAGTACTGAAGAAAAGGTTTGTAATGTTGGAAAAAAAGATTTTATCATTTTAAATAATTACTTTTTGCTGTGAGTGGTAAAATGTTAGCCAAAACAAGCATTTCTTATGTATTACAGCCTACTGCCCTAGATTCCTCTCTAAAAATTGTAATTATTTTATTATAGTAAAATAGTTACATCATTTTCAGAGCCTGAAATTGTAACTCTGACAAAAACAGATGCTGATATCCCATGCCATCAACAAGGAAATCTGACTTCCTTTAATAAGTCTTTAACAATGTCTCAATGAAACTTCTACACCACCAGAACGTTCATTAAGGAGACAGTAGTGAGCTGCCTCCAACACCACTAAAATACAAAAAAGCTCTGAGCAGCTGTAGTAGAAGCGTTTGCATCCTTTTTCCTTGCTGTTATCCACAAACTTACGGATAACCAGAGAGCTCACAAAATTCATACCGTTTATTTCACCAGAGATCAGGAAACAGCAAACAGGGCAGAGACAAACACTGAAATGACTCAAGAACTATAAATCTGAACCCTACTGCAGGCTTTACCTGCCAGATGCTGGCAGCAGATGAATTCAGATGCACTTGGTCTCTACTAGCTAGGAATCCCTCACTGCTGCTATCTGTGGGCACAAGATCTATGTGAGAAGGAAACAGCAGAAAAGCCACAAATGAGAACCAAGAAGTATGTTATATATCAGGCTAAGCATTCTAGTCTTATGATGTTGTGCTCTAGTCTAAGAGAAACAACAAATAAGAGACAGAGACACATTCCCAAATATTTATCATGACACATTACAGTGCTGAGGAATGAGGCAAAACTCTCTGCTTCTGCCATAAGTCTGGGATGGAGGAAAAGACCTTTCATAAGAAGTAGGAAAGTAAAATCATGGAGGTGGATCTTTACATGAGTTTAAAATAATCCTTCCAGAGAAATTAAGTTTCTAAAGAACCAGAAACATTCTCACTTTCCAACAGCAAGAAATAAGGTTCTTGAAAACTCCTGGCTTTTTTAATGGATTTTCCATCTGCACTCAACAATTGATCTTAACATTCATGCAACCCGAAACAAAGATGTTCTCAGGGAGCTGCAGTCCTCTTCCAGCAACTTTCAGAAATTAATTGCCAAATCAGTCTGGTGACATCTCTGACCCATGACAACACTGCAGGTTCTTGGAAGCAAATTCCTGGATGAAATCGATATAGTGCTATAACCCCATCAGCTTTTCTGTCGCTCAACAGAAGGACTGCATGAGCAAGAGAAAAGTGACAGAGAATTTAGTCCCAGGATAGAGGATAGTATGGAAAAAGCTGGACTGTTAGGGCTGCATGAGTGGTGATGGCTTCAGGAATACAACCCCAGTGGCACCTGCAGGAAACATATCCTGTAAGTGGAGACTGTAAGGCAAGCCCTGGTCCTACATCTCCTCAATTCCCACAATTGGGAAATAGGAAAAGAGCTTTCTTTTGAAAAAGAAACAGTACACTGTAACCTATAAAATACATAATTTCAAGAGTCACTGTCCTCTTATTTTACCTGCTTGTTGCCCAGTTCTCGCACATCCTGTCACTGATGATGATTAATTCACTTTTAAACTCAGGCCACACAATTAGGAATTGTGAATGCAGAAGACTTTCTAACAAAGAACACTCCCCCATCCACATAGGATGGGAGTATTTTACTACTGTTTCCATTGGAAAAAACCCCAAACATTCTCAATGCTACAGTGCATCCCTGTGGGCTGCCCTTAATGCACGCAAAGATGTTCTGTGTGCACGGCTGCCATGTGAGGAGCAGCACGCAGCTGAAGAGCACTGATTTAGCTATTTTCCTTCTTTTACCTTTCAGTGTTATTCCACATTGGTAGTCCTGACTTCTGTGAGTTTGAGAAGGCTGCTCATACTTTCTATGAGACATTGTTAGGAGGGCTACAGGTATCCTCCCCAAGTTACCAGAAGCATGATGAATTCGCAGTCCTCTAATGCTCGCTATTGTCTCTGCTCCCACTTGCTTAAAATTCCCATGGGATACCGACATATTTCAACAGTGCTTTAATAATAGCCTAATAATTGCTCCAGACAATAACTTACATTGTATTGAGACCTCGCCTCTTAGGGGGTTGGTTGAAGGGTTGCCTTGGTAACTGTGAAAAAAATCATATGGCAAATAGAGGCATGAAAGGACACGAGCTGATCCATTTGCTCCCTGCTCAGAAATCCATGTGAAACAGTGACACTGGCACAAAAAACAAAGCTCTTCTGGTCAGAATGCGTAAATAGCACTAAACCCAAAAACTTACCCGGAGGTTTTAACTAGGGCTTAGGTGAAGATGACATTATGATCTCTTCAGTAAGGGCTGAAGGTAGTGGACACGACAAATGTAGCATGCTAAAACTACACTCGTCAAAACCGGTTCTCAGTCTCAGTAAAATGGAATTTTGTCATCTGAACAGCTTAATTTTAAGGGCTGGAGGCAAGGTAATGAGGTCAGTAAACTCAAATGCTCCAAGCTTGTGTATTCTCTTTGCTCTTCTTTGATCAGCTTTTTTTGGCAGCTTTCAGTGAAAGACATCACTATTGCAATATATAGCAACTCAGCCTCAGTTTTTAAAATATGGCAAGGATTGCTACTGTACAGATGAAAATAAACATGTACAGACTACACATTCTTGCATTTGTCCTACAAGGCAAGAAAAAATACCTCCTGCAAGTGCAAGCAACCTAGCTAATCCCCCATGTTGTTCCTATTCTCCAAGGCTGCAGAAAAACTGGCTGCTCACCAGGAGCAAGCAGTCAAAAAGAAGGCTACGGTTATTACTGACATAATGGCTCACAGGTTCATGCTCCTCAAAATCTGAAAGTGACAGCAGTAGACAGAGCAGACTGGCAGTCAACAGCTTGCTCCATCCAAGAGGAGTTCATGTTAATGGATATATTAAAGCAAACATGCCTAGCAAATTGCATATGCACAGCCGCAGGCAGGAGTCAGGCAACAAAGCTGCCACTGGAAAGGCTCCCCTACCACTTTCTCATCAGTTATCTCAAATTAAATGCATTTTCCGAAGCACAGGAACAATGATAACTAACAAAATTCTAGTCCCATGATGCCATTTTATGTCCATCTCTTTCTCAGAAACTATTAATGGCTGGACATGCTTACAAGTTCCATAAACATGTATAAGGAGAAAGCTACAGATTCACACAGCTCTATCTGGTGATCACACATAAGATCGTTGGTAAGAATCAGGGTTGACGAAGGAAAATCAGGGACATAATTTCTACACCTGTTCACAATTAGGCGGATGACCCATCCCTGCAGATGAGAAGGCCATGTGGAGGCTCTGAATGTTGAACAAGGGAGGATGGGGAGCAGACAGGAGCAGGAAGCGTTCTCATGTACTGGAGGGAGGCATTGATGGTGGCTCACCCCTGCATAAGGGCCTCCTTGGCTGTGCACTAACAAGGCAGCTCAAAGGAGGACACAATAAGCAAGAAACATCGCTTGTAAGAGGGGGGCAGGAGGCTCTCAGAAAGGCAAAGGACAAAGAGCTCCTCTTCAAAGGAAAATGGCACAAGCTGATAAGATGGATTCCTTCCAGCACACACTTTCTTCCCAGCAGCCAAGTAAAGGGGTTGGGCTTTCTTATTATTGCCTTTGGAAATGGGATCAAGAATACAGATATTTAAAAGCATGTTCTGGCACAGACCCAGTTTCCTTGCCAGCGAGATTTTCAACCTCTAACACTGAGCACAATCCTACTAATTGCAGAATTGTTCTTTCTTCAAAGAGTCATTTCTACAAAATGCTTTACAAAACCAAGGACACCAGACGAGGCCAGTGTTTATCCTGTAAAATACTTAATGGCAAAAACCTAAACCTACATGTATAAGAAAAGAAACAACACTCAGTACTAACTCTAGAAACTTCACTTGATTTTGAATTTCACATTTCAAGCCTCCTGCAGAAAGCTGAAAGAGAAGCTGTTAGCTTTCACTGTGAGCTGGAAACATAACACCAACAGAGGAGAAAAGGAAAATGGGGATCAGGAAAAGGCTGCAAAGGTGAAAATCCCCTGTGACATCCTAATCATGTTTTGCTATCATATCATAGGATACCAGATCACCTCAAAAACGAAAGCAACAACCCCCTCTGCCAGCAGGAACATTTATCCAACGCATTCTCAAACCTGGGAAGGAAGCAGACTGATGACACTGCTATCAGTTTGGCTATCCAAATTGACTAACTAGATCTACAGATATGACTAAAAAGCCCAGTTTATCTACAAAATCTATGTGCTGATTTTTTTTCCTGACAGAACAGGGTGAAAAAACCTACAACAGTCTTGTTATCCATGTTTCAAGTTAAGTTCTTAAGCCAGTCATCTCTATCTTTGACACCTGTAGTCATTACAGATACAAAAGTGATGGGTCCATAAGAAATAGGAATTTCTTCAGTCAAATAGATTTTATTTTGAAATAAGTCAAATAATCTTTTCAATGCCATTCAATATCCTCTTAACATCCCAATCAAGAAAATGGGTAAGGAATAAAAGACCACTTAGAAAAAATTCCTACAGATAAATACACATACAGACATAACACCTTTTTTTGTTTATTTTTTTAATAAAAACTCAGAGAATAGTTTAGACCAGTCCTTGAAGGAAGGGAATAGGTGAGAGATACCAGGACTATGAGAAAGTATTGTGAATACTGAGCATATACTGACGTAACAGTGAGGGGAAAAAAAGGTTAAAAATAAAGCAATGCAATCTTTTAATAGGTTCAAAGCAAAACTGACATTACTAAGCACATTAGATGGTAAAAACCAGGGACATTAAAATATAGAAGTATAATGGTAAGATTAGCCAATTATTATGCTTTCGCAACAAGAACAAAGCATGCTGCAAGACAGTCTGAAGAAAACCAGGCGCCCCTAGGAAGTGACGCCAGTTTCTTGAATATTAAACAATGAAGGAAAATGGACACAGGGAAAGAAATACTTATTTATGAAAGAATTTATGCCAGAGCAGGTTTTTTCCATGGCAGTGTTGTACCTCAGTGTAAAAATGATGAAGAACTTGCATTCAATTGATTCAATTACGAAATTTAACAAGATTTGCCTTGGGGTTTTGTTTTTGTTTTCTTAGAGCAGTATTATTTAAGGTCAGGTGCTCAATTGAAAACAAAAATTTAAAAAAGAGAAAAAAAAAGAGCACAGTGCTCTGATCTGCAAAAAATGCCATGAGCAAATACTAGAACTCCCACACCTAGTTTGCAAACAAACTTGTATTATAAACTTTAAACAAATATAATTAACAACTCAACTGGCAAAGACCTCTATGTAGGCAGCTGTCTGAACTGGTTATTTCTGAAAAAGCAACCATTACAAACCCAGATGGTAAAACCACCAGTTTGACCTTCCCGCCTCTACACCCCAGGTCTTTGCCCCAGTCCTCCCTGCTTGCAGTCCAGCATCTGCCTGTGTTACTTCAGCCCTACCATTTGCAGGGAACTGACCCAACTTGAGGAAAGCAGGTAGAGATGACCCTTGCACTCCTCCTTCCCTTCCTCCCCTGCTCCTGTAGCAAAAAATTAAAAATCAGAACTACCACCATTTATTTTTATTTTTTTAAGTTTTAAACCATATCCAATCCTTTGCTTCAGTGCACAACACAGCTGCGCAGACTGCTGTACCAAAACGCAGTGGTGGGAATAACCTCACTGGGGCAGAGTGAAGAGGGAAAACCTTTCCTGAAATCAGTGTTACTGTTGCTTTGTACAGTGAAACTGTGGCTCCATCTTCCAGTGCTTACAATGCACGTGGGCTTTCTGATGGCAAGTGTATCAGACTGGACAATGCATCCTTATGTACTTGGGTTTTCTTAAGCTCACATGAACAGTGACCCACACATTGGCAATGGGAGTCACTTCAGCATCTGTCCACTTCCCTAATGGATAAGTAAGCATACCTCATCTGTCAGGAAAAGATAAAAAGGGAAGATTTTTGGGTGTTCAGCACCCTCCTTTTACTTCTGAAAGACACATTAGTATACAGTCAAAATCATACAAGTCTTAAAAAGTCTTCAAAAATCTGAACTTACAAGAACACCCTCTTCTTAAAGCAGAGCCAGATTTCCAACTGAATCAAGTGGCAATACTCAACCATTTTGGATATAAACCATCTGTTTGGATGGTCAGTGAGTTCCTCTTGAGTTGGACTTGTTTAGAAATAAGTCTGACACAAGGTATATGATGTCTGCAAAGGAAAGGCATTAAGACTTGTAATCTGGAACATGCAAGAAAGTCTCAGCAGTCTTTCTCCAATTGGTACTATTCCAGTGAATATTTCCTTTCGCCTCAAAAAGCAAGAAACCAGCTGAAAGGACAGAAGTCCTCTAGGTCATCTCCATCTCTTACAAAAACATCCAAGATAGCTGAGCTGAGAAAAACTAAGGCTGGGTTTATTCAATATTAAGAATGGCAAAGCCTTATGGCTGTCTGCAGCTAGGTAATCAGAGGGTACAGAGAAAACAGAGTCTGACTCTTTTTGAAGCTGCACAGTAGAAGGATGAGAAGTAATGGACAGTTGCAACACGGGAAAATCCAACTAGAGAAAATGTTTTCACCAGCAATGATGGTGAAGTGCTTATCATTGAGATTTTGCATGTGACACTTTCCATGATGAAAGATGCTCCTTGCAGCTTTGTAGAATAATGCAGGTGATATCTATTTGGTCCAAGGGCATACTCAAAACCGGTCCAATGAGATCACACAGGCAAGGGCCTTGCCTAATAGAGCTTTGACTATCTCCAATGATGGAGACGCCACCACCTCTCTGCACTCAAAGTGAAATAAAAAAAACAAAATAAAAAAAAAAACAAAATAAAAAAAAAAAACCCACCCAAACCAAAAAACCAACAACAAAAAAATACCAAAGCAACAAAACACAAAACCAACAAACATTCCTGCATTCCTGGAGGCTGGATAGATTACTCACTGGCTTTTTCGTTATGCCAAGGAAACTTTATAGATGTAATGGTCTGTTGACATAAGGTTGATACTCTAGTTTTATTCTGTTAAGAATAAACCTTGACATCAAGGTTTAAAAAAACAAAACAAAACAAAAAAAACCCCAAAAAACAAACCAAAACACAAAAAGAAAAAGGATATGCCTCATCTCTGTGACTTTTCTCAATGTAATGAAATGGAAAAAGAAAGGAAAAAAGTATTATTTGAGAAGTCTCAAAACTCAAAGATAATTAAAGCAGAAAGGAAAACTATACAATTTTTCCCCAATCTGCCCTCCATGGTAACTTCTCTACATACTGAAGAACCTGCAGAAAGAAAAGCAGCAAAACACCTTTAAAAATGCCATTCTGCGTATCAAAAAAGGACCCGTAGTATCACTGTAGTCATGAACAATACATCATTGTTGTTTTCAAAGTTAAACTGCATTTGCTTGAGTTTCAAGGTATCTTACCCAGATAGGGGAGGAAAAATTGGTTCATTTAGGATCAAACTTATAGCTCAGAAATCCAAGCTGAAAGTTTTAAGCCATAATCAGTGTAATGATTAAGAATACTTACCTACGTCATAAAAAGCCAGCACAACACTTGAAACAAAAACAAAAAAACCCAAACCAACCAAACAAACAAAAAAAAAAACACAAAGAAAAAAAAAAAAAAAAAAAAGAAGTGTAGGTCCTTATAGGGGCAACTGTTAAGGCACTTTGTGGGCAGTTTTAGCCAGAGCTGAAGGCAGAATACTTCACCATGCTCCAAGCAATGCTGAATTCTCACTGCTTATGGATCTCCGCAACAGAAAAACTTTGCCGTGGCACTGAAATAACACATGTGGTACTGAGATAAGGCTTCGCCAGCCTATTTGCAAGGCCGTGCAGAAAGTCACAATCTAATTGCTTTCATTTACAGAAATAACCCTCCCATATATCTTAAAGTAATTCTCTAGATGAATGATCATGGAATACATTATTATCCTTAATCCTACTTTTATAGTACTCAGTCTTAAAACAGTACCTATGGCAATCCTGGCTAAGTTTACCTCTCAAAGCCTAAAATTACACCTTGTCTCTGCCCAGGGAGCACAGTTAACAGCAAATCCCTGGATGCATACAAACCCATTTTTCTGTTAGAAAACTAGTTTGATTAGGAGTAATCTGTTTTATTAATTGAAAGACTAGCTCAAGCCCCACCAAGAGGAACAAGGAGTATGTCTCTCCTGTAGTGTGGTACTACCCAGCGGCGAGGGGCATCTCAAAAAAAAAAAAAATTAAAATAGAATAAAATAAATTTTAAAAAATCCCTCAACTTCCAACTAAAATTGAGAGCAGCAAGTCAACCCACATTTTAGAAGTAGGCAGCCACCTCCCCAGCAGTATTACAAAGCTGTGCTTTGAAGCTAGGTGTCAATAGTGTTTAGCAGGTACGAGTGGCACAATCTTATTTCATTGGCAAGTCACTGCCAGCTCTATATTGGGGCCACTCAACTACCATTGAGGACAATAAAGATTTTTATAGGCTACAAAGTCATTGGGGGAAGCCAGCAATAGGAGGAAACCTAGTGTTCGCTCTCACTTTTGTTTCCGCAAAAAGTGGGTTTGAGTAGTAACGTGTTTGATGACAAATCTGTAGTCTGTGGGGAGAGAGGTGAAATCAAAAGGGCCTCAGAGCTTAAGAAAAACTGTAATCAGTGTAATCAATTCCACACTTATTGGTCCCAAACCTGATTAGTTTTCTGCAAGTTGCTTGACAGTTACCAATCCCAAAGTAATCTTTATGTTGGGTATTTTTAAATGCATTTGTTACCCTTCCACGATGAACTGTTCTGCTGGAGGCATTTCCAGGCTGCACACATCCACCCCCAGGGTCAGCAACGCACGTGGCATCAATTTTGAAGGCTGGAGGCCTCGGGGGCAGAAGAAGGTGCACCCAACTCATCTGGTGCCTGCAATATCACAACTGAAAAGCTAACTGCCAATTAAATTAGTTAACAGAGAAGACAGGCACTTTTATCACTTTATTGATTCTATGATTCTATCTCACAGGCACCTTGTAATTTCCATCTGCACCCTACTGCAGAGAAAAAGCTCAATACTACTACTAGCAAAAATGAGGCTCTTCTGGAGTTAATTTTTATATCGTCAGCCAATGAGGAAGACTTCACTTTTTCAGGAAAAAATTGGTAACTCATTTGCCTGAAGGTGAGGTAGAAGGGGAGAAAGACACAGAGTTGCTCATGGTGAGGAAGACAACTCCAGAGATCACTGAAGGAGAAAAGATACACAACCAAGTAGTATTAATGCAGGAATTATGTTAGAGTCTTGCGAATTTGTAAAACAAGAACTATTTATCCCTTGTGGTTAACAAGGGACAACAAGGCTACAGAAACTGAATATAAACCCCACAACATATTAATGTGTGAGAAGAGCAGCAGTAAAGGTCTGGACTGAAAGCAGAGGAAATTCTGCCAAGAATTCATGTGCCATATGAAGACTGTAACATCAAGAGCCCCTACAACCAAAAAGATAGATGGGAAGGAGAAGGCTTAGCCGAAGTACTATGTTTGAGAGCTGTCATCTTATTATCACAATGTCATGTGTTGGAACAATGTATGTGTTTGAGGCATACTGGAAACTATGGGTTTAACATATTATAGAGAATGCTTTTGATGCTTTCAGAGTACTTGTTAGAGTCCTAATGCTGTGGCAACACAGGAAGTGATATTCACATCAAAGACTGCACCCCATACGCAAATACTGAAGTTGGTATTTGTGTATATGTTTGAACAGTAGATGACTCCAGCTAGAAGTCAAAATAGAATAAAGAATTAGAACTAACATGGAGTGAAGAGAGGGGGAAGTGTGAAAAAGAGAAAATAAAAAAACACTTAGCTACAAGGAGCAAGGTAAGGGTTAGGTCCTCCTAGGAACATCAAGGTCACCACCACCCCCTCCCCTGCCATTGGTTTGGCCTTTAACACATTGACTCAAACCTGCGATAGTCTTACTAAGCATTGCTGCTCTTTTAATCTCCAAATTAGGTCTGGCACGCAAGAAGCCCGCCGAATACAGAGAAGGGAGCAGGAGGCATGAGTCTGCATGCACAGAGAGACCTTTCCTCCAGAATCCAGCATCGCTCTGGAATGAATCATGGGCAACACAGGCAGGGTCTTTTCATGGCCAACCTGTCAGCTGCAGTTGTATTTCTGTGTTTGGATGAGGCAAAGAGTACAAGAATTAGGGTGCTCTGGAAATTTAAGTTAGACAAGCCACCTACCTAAGCCATGACCTAAATGATAAAAGTTCACTAGTTAAAATATCTGCTCTCACATCAAAAAGATGAAACCAAAAAAAAAAAGCACCAAATGACTAGATACAGGGGTTATTCCAGAATTAGTTCTACATAGAGAGAGCAGAAACACCTTGCCTTCACATTTGCTATAAAAATGTATCATGTAAAACAAGGTCTAGTCATCAAGGTAGAAAGGATTAAGCCCTGGATATTCACAAACTCACATTGCAAATATATATAATAGTTCAGCAAACTAGCTAACAGAGCACCATGGTGGTATAGGTATAAACTGGGAACATACCGAGGAGGTTTGGAATTTTTCCAAAACTAAGCTAATCTAAGAAGGGTATTGTTGTGAAATGTCTCTACATTCTTAAATACACAGCATTTAGAGACTTCTACCAACACCAGATATGGGAAAGGTCTTTAATACTTAATAATCTTAAGAGGAAAAATTCAGCTTAGCCTAAGAAAAGACATGCTTACCTCTGGTACTCACAAGAGAAAACTGTTTGAATACATAACAACATCACAACAACAACAAACAACATAACATCCTTCCAGAAGAGGGCCATGAAGATGATCGGAGGGCTGAAGTACTTCTACGAAGACAGGCTGACAGTTGGGCTTGTTAAGCCTGAAGAAAAGAATGATCTGGGGTGACCTTATTGCAGCCTTCCAATATCTAAAAGGGGCCTACAAGAATGCTGGAGAGGGGCTTTTTTTATAGGAGCAAGTAGTGATAGGACAAGTGGGAATGACTTTGAGTTGAAAGAGGGTACATTTAGGTATTAGGAAGACATCCTTTATTGTTAAGCTGGTAGTGAGACACTACCACAAGTTGCCCAGAGAAGTTGCAGATACTCCATCCCTGGCAGTGTTCAAGGCCAGGCTGGATGGGGCTTTGAGCAACATGGCCTAGTGAAAAGTGTCTCTGCCCATGGCAGAGGTTTGGAAGTAGATGATCTTTAAAGTCCCTTCCAACTCAAACCACACTATGATTCTATGATCACTGCTTAGGTGTGCACAAAACATTAAAAGTCCAAAGACTAAAATACCAAAGCTTTGATTTTTTTTCTATCCTCTTTCCAAGGCGAGCATCCAGTTGACATGGTAAGATGTGCTTATTTTTATTAGAACAGCCATATTGAGTCAATACTACAAACCCACCACAATCGTTGAGAGTCTCAATTGTCAAGTCACACTTTCTGTTGAGTTTCCATTTCTTCAGAACATAGGTTACTACTGAACTTTTGTCAAGAAAGAGGAAATTGGTCAGAAAAGGACACCAAATGCTTCTTCTGTACGAAAAAGACAAATATTTTCAAGAAAGGAAAGCTATGTGCTGTAGCACGCATTGTGTTTGGTAAGACACACATGAACAGTCATAGCTTTACATTTCAGACCACAGTTTCCCACTGCCTCTTAACCAAATCATGTTTTTCTTTTTTATAAGATTTGTTTCAAGATAAGGAAGTTATAACCAAGAAACAGCTCAGACAACCTGTCTCCTTTAAAAACCTGTAATAGCTTGGAGGTATAAAAAAAAATCTTTATTTGGACCATTCAGCTTCCAGAAGTATAGCAAGTGACATTTAATTCATCTTTTATGCAGATGCATACAATTAAGGAGGGAAAAGGCAAACAGTACTTCAACAGCAGCTGGAAATATCACCAGATTAATATTAAGTTAGAAATTTCAAGCTAAACATTGACATCTACTATGTAACCTAAAGAACATATGTTATTTAGGTAACATATTTTAGGTAACTACGTTATCTACCATGTTTACATATTTAGGTAACATAGCTACCTAAATAACAAGTCTACTGAGAACAGTTAAAGGGAAGAACAAATGCATCAAAGCAAGGAAGCACAAACCACTAAGAGTAGCAAAGAGCTATCTAATAGCAAAGAAAAAAAAAAAAATTTCAAAATGTCCCCTGGGCCTAGCTAATTGGTATGATCAATTCTTGTTTGTTCACAAAAGCCTGGACAGCTAGCCAGAGGAGGATAAGGAAAGAATTAAGAAAGGGATATGCAACTTTAATGAGCTTTTAAACAGATAAGACAACATCCCAATTGACACACAGGTGCACAGCAGCCCTAGAGACCATCCTCACCAAGTGCAGCTTCCAACCTGACAAACAGCTGCAAAGGGCTAGGCAGGAGACATGAACACGCATTAATTTCTTTGTGTCAGTGCCACTGAATTATAACTACCTAATTCATATAAGTCAGCATCAAGAAAGATGCTCCCTGAAGCCAGCCACTACTACACTGGTGGCAGTCAGCTTTTTAACAAGCAGCTGATTAGATAAGCCAGAAGCACCCAGGCTTACATCATTAAAATAAAGAGCCGTAACAGATGTTAGGGACAAGCTTGGGCATATTTTGAATATTTAAACCAGGCATGCTATCTCACCTACATTTTGCCCAATGCATTAAAAGACAGCTTTTCAGACCAGACAAAGACTATCGGCAGCCCGCCAGTGTTTAACATCTCATTAAGACAACATACAGAATGACTAGCTTCAGGGATGGAAAGGAGCTAGAGAACCAGCTGGGTCAACTGTGCTACTTTAAGTGATGAACAACATCTCACTTACCAAATGTTGTAGTAAAATAAATCACCACTCTACAGAAGCAAAGGACTTCCTGAAGCACTTATTAAACAACCTCTAAAATACTCTGATTTGAGGAAACAGGTGCATTTGATTTCTGAACATTTACAAAGATCAGGAAAAAACAAAACACTTGGATATACCTTTTTTCAGTACAGATGACACAAAGATACATAATCTTCTTAAACAGTTGTAAAGCATGGATAAGGGTTCATTACACTATCCTTGTTCTTTACACATGCAATCTGGATCAATCCAAAACCAAGGGAGTAAGGTGCTAAATATGCAGTGTTTACTATCGCTTCTTGTAGCTGACCATCATCCATTTCCAGGACAACCCAGCCCTGAATTCATTTTCACCTGCTAATTCACAACTGGATTCACAGGCGAAACACAAATGTTAACTCAGGACTGCTGTCAACTCAGGAGCACCATTTTTGCCTGTGTTAGTTGCCAGTACAAAGATTACTTGGTAAAACAAACTTTTGTTAAAGATTTTTCATTTCATGCTAGAAGAAAGAAGGAAAAAAGAAAACCCAGAGACATCACACCCAGAGACACCACACCTCACAATGACTGCCCTATTTCATAGGTCCACAAGGTAGAAAGGCTTGCCATGTCAGGTGACCTTTATCAGAGAGTTTCTACAGTAATTAACATATTCCTTTTAAAATATGAGATTTCTTGTTTCTGATTGCTGAAGGCACACTAAATGCAGACCACAAACCATCCCAGAGTAAACCTCATTGTCTGCAGACAAATCCTATGCCTTTATGCTATTTGGTTGCTTTGCCAAAAGACAGGGTAGAATAAATGCACCATTCACAGAAGCAGAGACTGGCACCTGCCCCACCACAGTCCTCTTTAATTAAAGCAAGCAGGGGGGGTGTAACAGTCCCACCCTTCTCATTAATAACTTTCAGTAACTCTGAAAAGTGATCTGACTACACAGGTTTTTTTGTTTTGTTTTGAAAAACAGATGAAGTTAAAGCTCCTTTTTGAGGGGTGAAAGGAAGACTGCATATAAATTAATGTGCAAAAAGGGAGATCATCAGAGGTTTGCATTGCCAGGACACTAACAAGCAAATTTTACAGTTCATACATGCTCTCATAAAGTGATAAGCGCACTAACAAAGTAACCAAAACATTGGACTAAAGGCTCGACAAAGATTGCTATAAATCATTTTGCAGTAATTCATGAAGATTTCTTACACCTATCATGCTTTGACTTGAGAAAGCCAAGAAAATTATGGCTTCAGAGAGAAACTCAAAGGTTAACCAAACTCTGCCTTTCCACTGCAACAAGGCAATTCTGTTTAACAGTGTGTCTAACTGAAAAATCCAGAGTGGATATGTTTACAGACCTGTTATAACTATTGGAACTAGATGATGTCTAAGGTCCTTTCCAATCCAAGCCATTCATGATTCTATTATAACGTTGTAAGAAAATAAAACTTCAACAAAGCACTTTTGCTCATGAAAGTTCTGCCCATTTTGCCAGCTGTATTACAAGAACTGCCAAGGTAGGCAAAAAGGTACATTAGCTCAGTAGCTCATCCCCAGCACCATCCAAAAGTGGCTATCCAGGGAAGAATGCAAAGACAACTGTGTAAATGAAGCTTCCTCTAAATAATCTCTCCAGACGTAGCTGTCTGTGGTTAAGGGGCTTTCTGACTTTGGTTTGGAGCTTAAATATATTTGTCTCCTGTGGAATTTGTTGAATCTTTTTTTCAGCTCACAAACTCCTAGCATCCTCTACACCTGTGACAAGAAATTAGTTACTCCTCCTTTCGCTTTGCATCTGGCACCTGCTACTTCCATTTGATGTCCCCTAGTTCTTGTTTTGGAAGAAAGAGTAAATCTTCAATCCTTTTAATCACACAAACCTCTATCAGATCTCTTATTCAAGGCTGAATAGTGCTAATGAACACAATCACACAGAAGCCATCCTACACCTTCATTCATATCTTTGCTGTCCTACTTTGCACCTTTTCCAGCTTTGCTAAAAGCCTTTTGAAGAAGATAAGCAAGAGGAGAAGAGCAGCAACATGAGAACTGCACAAGTGGTCTGATAAAAAAAAAAAAAACCAACAAAAAACAACAACATCTTTTTTTAGCAGCCTTGATTTCACATGATTTCACTTTTCCAGCCCTTCCACCATCTGTGTCTGCTTCAGATACAAAGTAAAGGACTGTGCGTCAAGGCCAGCCCCTAATCAGAGCTCAGGTATATCCGCAGCTGTGCATTTGGAGACTTCACTACAACACTACATGCAACACAAAAGACAAAATAGATGAGACACACAGCCATTCAATCCAAAATGCTGTCAGGAAAATAAATAAATAAACCGGGGGGATTTATTTGGTATCCATCTTCCTCATGTACTGTCAGTTTCTAGAGGTCTTGTTCAGTCATCTGAGTGTCCTGTCCTTGATAAATCATCATATTTTCAGCCAAAACTGTGAAAATAATATGCAAGAAAGCTGATATCATTTCTTGATCTTAATTTCAACAGTTCGGTAGCTATTATAGCAACATTTTGTTCTTTCATGGGGATGCGAGAGACAACTTGCATAAAATTCAGCTTAGCGAGATTAATAATCAAAGCGGTAAATCAACAAAAAGCAAGCAGACAGAATGCTGAACCCACTTTGAATCCTCACGCTTAGTCAATCAAAAGAAAATGAAACACACAGATTTTGTTAATTATTCACAGACTCCCCATGCACACACACCTTGAACATTCAGCACATCAATACAAAGCACTTATGCTTTACAAAGCCGTAGCATCCTCCCAAGTCTACCATTATACTTCCAGGTGGAGTTCTTGTTTTTTCTGAAACAGCTTCATATAGCATATAGAAAGAACAACATTCAGAGTTATTAAAAGAATATGTATTCGGATAATCAGCACAGCACAACATTAAATGTCTCCACCAAACATGTTTTCACATCTTAAGTGCAGTAAGCCTGGATCTTTCAGTAAAGTGTTGCTAGCATATACAGACAACAAGGAGAATTCAAGGGCACGGCAGGCTCTCACACAGCTGGGAGGTAACACAGAACACTGCAATCAGCTAGCTGTAAAGCTCAAGATATAAAGTTTTACCATTATGATCTCAGAGATGAAAAAATGCAACAGCAAGCACTGTATTTAAAGTGTGGCTAGTGTAAATAAAGCATATTCCTTTTCAGGTGTATATTAGCTAGGCAGTCAGGTAACTATCCCAGTCCCTAATAAGATTTTCCTTTTCCTAAAACCTCCTCCTCTCTTACTTCTGTGACTGATGTTCTAATTCCTTGGTTTCCAGGGAGATGAGAGCAAATCTATAACAAAAAGACACATCAAAAAAAGAAAAATAGACTCCAACTTCAACCCACACAAACGTCATCCTCAAAATCTACCTGTGCCTGGAATCCAGCTGCCATTAAAAGACTTTACTGCCTCTTCCTTAAGGATTGATAACAACAAGAGTATAGTGAATGCTTTCACATTGCTCTTGCAAAACCAAAGCGAGAAAGCCAAGGCATTAACTCAATTCTTTACTGCAAAAGAGAAAATCCAAACACTTAGCACATGTTCTAAGAGTAAAAAGATTTTTGCTTTGATGTCAACTCCAGCAAGATTGTTGTCCCAACATATCACTTTCCTGCAAGCATTCAGGTGAAAAGACAGCCTCCCTCAAAGACATTAGTGGCTGCAAAGGACAACATAATTAACTACACCCACCTTTCCCCAATCCCCTTCACAAAGTTATCTCCAGTAGCATAAATGGTTCTCTGTTCTTCTATTAGATGTCCTTTCTTCCCCACTTACATAGAGTTCACATGGTAGTACATAACAAAACAGAAGTTATTTCCCTCTTCCCCTCTCTCAGATTATTAGTTGCAAAATTTTACAATACCTGAAGTCAGAGTTCAAGTATTTTCAGTTTCCAGCATTAATTGTTTCTAGTTGTTAAATCAGTTAGATACAGCCACCCTTTTCTATAAACAGTAACAGAAGAAAAAGGAAGATTTGTGGCCCTCAAATGCTATCTGGCTTCCTACTACCTCGCTAGAAGATTCAAGAACAGGCATTCAGAGTTCATACCTTCTAAACTGAAAAATATTAAAATTATGAAGTGACAGAAATGACATGCTTAGTTCAATTTAATTTCCTTTAAACACCTCCTACTCTAGCTACTCTACAAATTTCAGCCAGTCACCAGCAAGCATAACCCACAAAGCATTAAGGGATGCAAGCCCAAGGCTTCTCCTGGCCCTTGAATTCTCATGTCAGCTATCTTGCATTTGCAGCCTTACTGAGAAAGAACTCTTTCTGACAAATCCCAGTTTTCCTGTTCTTCAGGTTTATTCTCAAACTACACTTCTGCCCTCTGACAGTATCAGATAACTTATACACATAGTTGTGTGTGCACATACAGAACCAGCACATACATGCATGCAAACACATGCTTTCTTCCAGAGAATACAATGGGTTAAATCTTCATGGCATCTTTAAAACCACTCCTAAGGTTATATCTTCACCAACAAATTTTCTTTCTTCCCCTCCCCCCCCCATATTTGGAAAATACAATCACATTGAAATAATTAATAGTCATGCTTGCTAGCATACAGCAGGCTGGCTTCTTAAGGTACTTTTTTCTGTTTCTCTTTTCAGTGAAACTTACTCACTTAATTGGGAATTTCCCATTCCCAACCCCTTCCAGTATTCTGGAGCCAATCCAAAAGATTGAGATCCAGAAATAAGCTTTGTCTGCAAGTAAGTTGAAGGCATCTTGTAGGTATCCATTTCACATCTGCTTTTACAGAAGGTTTCAGTAACAGCTGTCTGTATCAATGTATTTACAACTTTTCCAGGTCAAAAGGAGAGCTGAGGTGACAGTTTCAAATAATGGCTCCTTGTGTAAACTTCAGTGTGTTTGAAAAGAAGCAGCTCCCAAGAAGATCACCAGTGAGATGTTTCAAGATGACAGTCCCCAAGGCAGGCTATTGTGATGCTTGAACAGCATCACAGATACATGCCATGTTCCTCAGAGCATGCTCTCCCCTATCCTAGAAAACCTGTCCAAGTAGAACATAGATGCATTTGTCCAGGATAGCCAGCAGTCTCAGAAAAGTTGCAGCCAACATGTAGGATGCTTCCCAAAAACACTGAACTTGCCACTTCTTTAACTGCCCACATGCTGTGAAAAAACAGCAGATCTGATACATCCTGAACAGAGAAAAGCCTGAATTTCTGGACGTAAGTGTGGATATGCATTTCTGGCTTGAATTATATCAGCCAGAGTAGAGGCAGGAGAAGCTAGAAGTTCTTATTATAGAAGAAGACTTAATGCAAGTAGGAAAACTCCACACACTTTTTCCCAGGACAAGTCAGATACTTACCTGCATCAGATTCCCTCTCTAGCACCTTTCCATCTTGGGTTTCTGGGAACATATTTGGACGATGGACATCCATTATAACACTCCCAAAAGTGGTTTCAAAGAAAAAAATAAATACCCACATCACACACACCACCAAAACCAAACAACAAAAAAATTGTCCAGTTTAGAGAACCCTATTTCATGCCCTATATAAGTTCACAGGAGCTTCATACCACAAGCCCCCTTCGTCTTACAATTTACTGAAAAATATTTATGAAGAAATGCCTGGTGAAAGTCTATTTCAAAAGGTCACAGTTTAACATAGTTTCTGGATATTCCCTTATCTTTTTTTCCCAATTTCAAGGTTTAAAGAGAGTAAACAGTCCTTTTACCTCAAGATACTAGTATCTCAGCCTTGACAAAATTACTTAAGATCCTCAAAGTCACCTCTTCATCACCTACCTATCATCCCTGTACACCAGGCAGCAGTCTGCAAAGGTAACTGCACATGCTGTTATGCTAGAGCAATAAACACAAAGTTTTGAAATGCTTCACACTCTAAAGGGTCTCCCTGCACCCGTGTCCTTCAAATCCTCATACCATGCAGCTTCATGTAACCCACAATGAGATAATGTTATTTATAACAGCAGCACATCATAACTATTTGTCTCAGTAAATTCCACCATGCATAAGGCTCAGTGACTCAAGGCTAAACAGCACTTGATTCAGTAGTCATGGGAAAATAGTTTAAAACAAGAAGTGAGACATTGCTTTTCCACTCATACCCAAAAGCTGTGCCCCTCTCATCTGTCCACAAAGGACAGCTGAAGGACAGCAAGAAAAATGTGTGCTGCTGCCAGGGCCTTGTTATAGCTAAATCCCTGCTCATTAGTTTGGTCTGCCTCTCCATCCCTCCAGTCTCAAACTCTAGGGCTTCTGTTTTTTACAGTTACATTTTCTTGTTGCTGAATCAAAGGTCTAAAAGCTTTAGGGAAATCATTTCCACAGACATACCCAGTCATGATATGCCTCAAGGACACAGCTATTCCTGTATTACCATGGAGAGGAAAAAAAATAAAATAAAATGCTATCTTCCCAAGGGAGCTGTACCCATGACCACTGCAATGATGTGCGAAAGAACCAACAAGGTTCCCACTGGAGCCACAATCCACCTCCACTCCAACAGTTAATGATTAAATATTTTCTATTTAAAAGCCTCCTGCTTCACTTTTCTTCTAGTACAGCACCAAACACCAGTGTTACAGTATCCTTAGATCACAGGATAAGCACAAACAAGCTAGAACAATAAGACACAATATTACCACAACATCTCAAATATAAATTTCAGGCTGCATTATAAACACAAGCATTGTTAACTTGTGATCCATTTCTGTGCTGAATGCTGTAATTTACCTTCATTTTGGTTATGGAGGTAAGCCAGCCAGCCACAACAGCATTACAAAATTATATAACTAGCCAAAGCCAGAAGCAGTAATAGCTGTGTCAAAGTGGAGGGCTTGTCATGTTTAGTGGATCATAAAAGGCATGCTTATACCTGCTACACACTCATATTTTGCAGGTGGAACTTGGGAATATTATGCCTCCGGTTACTACATGAAAGAGTAACTCAGGGTAATGGCATTCTGGAGGAGCAATGCCTACCTAGTCTGCTTTGCTAGTACTTCTGAAAATAACATGGCATGGTACAAAACCACTCCAAAACAACAACGCACATGATATTCATTACTGAATAAACTGTAAAAAGTACATAGCATGCTCAAGTATAGCAACAAACTGATTGTAGCTGTAAGCAAAGAAACCTCAAGGAACTTCTATTAAGACCAACCCTTGCCCTTTACAAAGGCTATCAACTTATGTCCACAGCATCTCTACAACACTGCTGACTTGACTGTTAAGAACTCCCTAAAGAGCTAAAGAAATTTCTATGTCATAAACACCAATGGTTTAAGACACAAAGAAGATAAACACAGAGAAGGTAAACTATGAGAATAGCACTGCTTGGTTCAAGTATATAGAAGTAGGCTCTAAAAGATATTTGTTCATAACCAAATCTCACTACAAGCTTTCACAGATGCTGTAATCAGTCACATCTGGTGGATGAAAACCATGCTGCACTGCTAATTCTCAAGGCAACTTCTTGGTTCTTAGTCCCAGCACTAACAGAGGTGCAGACTTCAGAAGACTTCATTCAACTTCACAGCCGATAGGGAGAACAGTGACTTATATTCATAGAAGAATATGAAGCAAGCTTCATAATATGAAGCACAGTGGTATCTTATTTCTGACAAAATTTACTATGATTAAAGTAAATAGGAGTCAAATATAGAGAACTTTTACTCTGTTCTACCAATTAAGTGAAGTAAAATTACTAGGTGGGAGACTTTAGGTGGACAAACTGGGCAGTTACAGTTTTGAAGCTGGCACCAGTGACAAGATGACATTACAGGGGCAGGGATGTTCAGAAGTTAAAGGGCACACCAGAGAAACAACTTTTCAACAAATACACCAGCCTGGAATTTTACCGGCTGCTTCTCAGAAATAAGCACACAGATTTTTCTAAAGTATCTCAGCTTGCATAACATCATTGCAAGTTAAAGGAAAACTACTTCTCCTTTTCTACTTCTATTTCATCACTATTTAAGAAAAACCTCTAAAGTAGTACTATGAGGAGAATATCTAGAAGAAATAGTTAAATACGGACCAAGAAGCAGTTCTTGCTTGGAATATTATATTTATTATTATTCATGATAACCCGCTCCCTAGGGGCTCATAAGAAAAAAAAGCAGTGCATGTGTATCTTGATACAAGTATAGAAGGTCACCAACTTTTAAGGGGTAACAATTATAAAACTCTATATAGAATTTTTCAGCATCAGTCAGACATCCTCAGGCAGTAAGAACAAAAACTTCACAAAGCCAGGAAAGGCTGCTCCACATCAGCAACTTTCTGACAGCATCTGGTCTCACGGCTTTGGTTCAGAAATGCTGTATTCCAGTCTCACAGAAACCTCTGCAAGATTGGGGAAAAAAAAAAAAAAGCTATAAATTTTCTTAATATGCTATATTGTCATAGTAATAATTTTATATTGTGTTTCTGCGCATAGTACAATGCAATTTAATAATAATGAAATAAATAATAAGAGTTTTCATCACAGATCTGCGTCATAGTGAACCTCACATTTATTGTTTTATGTCATGTTGTACTGCCTGGCATATCAAACACAACAGATACGGCCATTACCTTGAATATGCAAGTCTGAGTAAGCGGGAATGTTTCCTCACCATAATCTGAGGCAGATTCACAACTAGCCTCAAATACAGGTCTGGCTTGGGGGGTTACTACACAAAGGAGTTGCACCAGACTTAACAGCCAGTCCTCTAAAGAGGGGAAAAAGTCTACAAAATGATGAACTAATCTGGTTAAATAAGGCCTCTAGAAGTGTTTTTTTTCTTCACTTTTCTCCTAAGTGAATTGTTCTTAAATCCTGACTGCTAGAACTCCTTTATGCCTAGATGTGGTGTTTAAAGAAAGACACAACCTCGTACCTGAATCTTATTTCATCCTCCAACTCATACAAGTTCCCTGGAGAACATGCTACCACCTCAGATGCCTTCGTTTAGTTTTTTAGAAGCACAAGTGGCCAGCATAAGTGAGGTCAGGCTCTAATGACCCATCAGAAAGTACATGAAAGCAGGAGACAAATCTGGGTGATGCTCACTCATCTGTGCCAGCTCTTTAAAGAAAGAATTCCCCTTGCAAAACCCAGGTACTTTTCATTCTGTGAGAGCATTTGTAAGGTTAGAACATAAAAAATCAAGAACAAAGAAAACCCTGAAGAGGAAATAAATGGGGAAGCCTGAAAACTTCAGATGACACTAACAGGCCTCCCACAAAATGCCTTTATTCTCTAGTTCAGAGACCTCCTCTTAACTACTACAGGAAAACCAACAGCTCACTTTGCAGAATAGTTCAAACTCCACATCATTAAGTTTACAATTGTTTAAAATGTTATTTGTGTGAGACCTGAAAAATAAATGCTTGCAAAAATGTTACAGAATCATCTGTTACATAAAGAAATAAAATAGGATGTTTCTTGGGGGGGGGGGGAAATACTAATTGTGCAGATTTTTCCACATAATGTGTCATTTTGACAAAGCAAATCCTAATTGGGTGATTGTCACTGACACAAAATGCACCTTATATCAGTCATGGTATCTCCTTAGAGAAATGTAGGCATCTACAGGTGGTGACATACCAATGCTTAGCGCTTCAGCAAGTCTCAAATTCAACAATCCATTTCCTTGCTAATCAAGCTGCTTCAGCTATCTTAGCTGTTAGAAATCAATCAATGCGGCAATTAGTAAGTTAGTGTACCATAGCATGCAGGCACACAGATCTGAAGATAAGCTGGTATGCAGATACTGAACAAAGAACTGTCTAAGAGTCTAAATCAGATGGGGTTTTTTTTCCCCAGGAAGCATGACCATTTGAGTTGTTTCTACATATTTGCCTTCTCATGCTACCGCTCTCACCTCTCACCCCAAAGCCTCTGAACACATCAGCAGCTTCCCCAAATAAGACAAAACAGTAGGTAGAGGGAAGAGAACGAAACTCGCTGGAAGCCTATTTAGGGCAGTTACTGTCATCATGGCTTTTCTAAAGTAAAACTTTCAAACTGAGCTTGTACTGGTCTCAGACACCAAAATCACAACTTGAAAAACATAGCAGGGGGGGAAATGTCAGCTCCAGAGTTCAGGAAACAGCTTGCTCCTGAAATAGGTTTTTTGTTTGGTTGGTTGTTGTTTGGGTTTTGGTTTGGGGTTGGTTTTTTTAAGACTTGTGTAATAAGCATTAAATGAAATGTTACGAGATTTTAGTATCTTGTG
Source organism: Nestor notabilis (assembly GCF_000696875.1). Classification (NCBI taxonomy): domain Eukaryota; kingdom Metazoa; phylum Chordata; class Aves; order Psittaciformes; family Psittacidae; genus Nestor; species Nestor notabilis. The sequence goes on from NW_009937749.1 coordinate 42,818, forward strand.
CAATATTCAATGCACACTAAAAACCCATCACTACAAATGTAGTAACAAAGAGCATATGTTCTAATTATTTCAGCAGCTATCAACTCTCAAATGATCACAGTGATTAACTGGAGATCATGTCAGCAGCTTTCTTTAACTGGAAGACAAATACTGCTGATCTTTCAGACATGGACCTGAAACAAATTACCAGCTATAAAAATGGAGTAAGTATTGGTTTAATCCTTTATATTTTTCAATGAACAGCAATCTGTTTTTCGCCTACCATTCTAAGTTAAGCTATTCCAGTTCCTGATGTCTCAAAAAAACCCATCAAAGAATACATGTTAAAGTTAGAAAATGCATCCCATTTAATTATGATGTTGCAGCAGTATGAGTTTCAAAACAGAAAGAGGAGTGACCTTATGAGATGTTCCTCCAAAATAAGATGAAAGTTGTCATAAGAATGCATTCCAACTTCCAAAGACATCTAATTTCTATGTAGGAATCAAATTTAGATTTAAATTTCCTTGTGTTTGAAACTACTCTAAATAATCAGTCCCAAACTCTAAGGCTACAAACAGCTTGTGGATCTGCCTGCACCAGTCCTATGACCAAGTATTTCTCTTTGATTGTATGGCTGGCAACTCTGAGCAGCCCAAATATCTCAGAAAAAAATTCATTCTCTGACTATGCAGCATTTCACAGAGATAATTGATCTCCAGTAGGATTATTTTGCTGATGTTCAGAAAGTTTACTGGATATGTGAATATCCACCAAGAAATTCACAAAGGAACTGGGAACAGAACATATCTTACCCCCATATTTATGCAATTATTGAGTAGTAAATAAGCTGTTACATAGACAGGGAAAAAAAGCAATAATGGAAGCAGGATCCTGATGGATATCTATTACCTCCTTCCAGCACCACAATGCAGTAAACCAAACTTATCTTCCAGAACTACCACAGGTTACTTCTGCTTTCTCATGCAGGCCCAGCTATCAGCAATGAAGAAACCAACGCCAGTCTTTCAACAGCCTCTTTCTGCAGAAAAGATGTAGGAACTAGGTAATACTAAGGCCTTCCACCCTTCTACTAAAACCAGATCATATGCCCAAAAACTGAGGAAGATAGAGTTCAATCATGAACCTCATACTGCCAAGAAAGCGGGCAATTAGCTTCACACTTGTTTTGTACACAGTAGCACATGTGATCCACACGTAAAAAGAAATTGGGTTCTTACTATAATCTCAATTCTAAGTTTAAATGCTGGAATTAAGATACCAAAAAAGTGTGTAGAGTGCTTTTGAACTTTTTTTTCTTATTTCTTTTTGCCCTGTAACCTCTTAAAAAAAAAAAAAAACACAACAAAACCAAACAACAACAATAACAAACAAATAAACAAACAAACACCACAAAAAAACCCCACAAAACAACCACCTAGCAATAAGAGTATGTTACTAAAATTTCAGGTGACCCATTGGAAGTGGTGTTCATTGCAGTGAAAGGTGGTCCAATTGCTACTAGAAAATCACCAGTTTTACTGTTTCATCACAGAAAATTCTCACATGATCCATGATCCAAACTTTCAGAAAGTTACAGAGATTCCTATGCTCTGTTGCTAACACAAGCCATGGTTTCAAAGTAGAAAGTCCTTTCAGTTGTAATTGTGCAGAGCAGAGAAAAATACCACGTTTTTCTAGACTGGGGAGGTCTATGCATTCTTCAAATAACACTTTTACAGAAGCCAAATGATTTTTTTAACTTCACAGAAAACCTTTCAGGCTGCCATCTACTCCACTCTTCCCCTTCCTCTCAAGTTACAAGACAAGTAAGCAGTTCAAGTTGTTTGCAAACATACAACAAGTTCAGCACCGCCCAAGTATTTCAGAGAGCTTTTGCCAAAAACTGCCCACAACACTAATAAAAACCTCAATTGTTTCCTCTAAAATATGAAAATACCATAAGTTAAAAGACCTGACATCCTCTTCTCAGTGGTAACATTTCTTATTAGTTTCAAATAACTCACCTAAGGCTGCAAGTGCAGTCGTAAGTCAAAAAACTCCCCATTGTTTGCTGGCACACACTCACCAGTATCGAGCAGGTAGAACACTGGAAAGATCAGCTTGCTCTCAACCAGACTCAATTTTTAATCAGTAATAATTGTGACTATTAAATGGTTATTAAATAAGCCTAGTCACAGTTGCAGAGATCCAAAGAAAAGAACCATTAGACCTGCTTATAGCCCACATCATGATCACAAGTACCAGCTCTTCCAACCAGATTCAAGCAGCATAAGAATGCCCATCATTCGTGATAGCACAAAAATTAATTTCCAGTTGAAATGAATATAGTTTTAAATAGGTTTATAGTATAAATTAAGATTAATGAAAGAAATGCAAAAGTAACTAATAATTGAGATAACATTACTTCCACCCCCCAAACCTCTCCCTTCCAAATCCCCAGATACTAGGTCTGCAAGTGAATCCTCAAGCCTGGATTGCACAGATAAGAAAGTTGGGCAAGCAGCTGAACACCACAAAACTACCTTGTTTGAAGACGGTAAAGCAATAAACTGTAGCACTGAGGGAAGCATTTTTTTTCCCCTTTGAATGCTACTAACTGAAGTCTGCCAAAACAGATAACAGATTGCTTGCATCAGACAAATAATATTCAATATCCATTGAAGCTGGAGCTGTCTGAAGAAGTTTCAAAAAAGTTTCCTGAAAGTTAGAGACCAAACGCATCCAAAGGAACATCAGAGATTCAGAGTATTGCATCACAGCGTCAGGCTTCCTGCCATGGCAAGAGCAGATCTCTGTCGTCATGGATGTCCAGCAATATGACCCAAGTACAGCACCATAGAAATGTATTCTAAACATTGCTGCATGGATTTTACCCATCACTATGGAGATGAGCATTGCCTCCCAATGTTGTAGTCACTATAGTCATCTTAACCTTTCCTCTTATTCTTCCTGAAGTTCAGGTACTGTCTATCTTTTTAGGCACATCATATTTTTACCTCAAGCAGGTATTCACATTACTACTGTAAAACAGTAAAAAAGAAGTTCTGTAAAATTTCTTTGTATATAGTTCTCACTAGGCTTTTGTCTAGTTTTTGAAAGACTGCCTTAAGTTAGCAAGTCTAGTTGGGCACTTAATTCCATTGTACTGGAGTCACTCAAATCACAGTCATGTGAAACCCATGGTTTATCTGAAAACTTGACTGTGCTCATTTTAGCCTCATCTTCATTTACCAAGCCAGTGAACTGTATGCCAAATAGTTTAAATAAGTTTTAAATGAGTTCTCTTATGGATCAGCCTCACACAGGGACACGGTTCTACACGATGATGATGCACTGATTTTCTCCCTTTCCACATCATGTCTTCCTCACTCCTGTTTAGTAACTTTTAATAGCATTAATGACATACTCAAGTCATTCAACAACTGAAGAGTGAAAGCTAGCATTATTATCTGTTTTTATCAAATTAAATATTTTCATTTGTGAGGGAGTCATTCATACCACACTGCAATCTATGTGCACCTACCTCAGTTCTAAGCTGTTCAAAGAGCAGAGTTTAACAATTAGCACACGGTCACGGCATCTTAATGGATTTTACTGTATGTGACATATATTGGTGTTCAGAAAGATTAATGGCAGAAAACTGCATTAATTAATCATCTTAATAAGCCTGATTGTTTCTCTGAAAGAAATGCAAGAAAAACAGCTCTTGCCTACAACTGAGGAATGTGAGTTTTCTTCTACATACCTCTCTGTATTGTTCAAGTATCCTTTGGTTACTAAACTGCAACAACACACGGATCACTGCAGAATCCTACAGCTTCCAACACGAGTATTTTTCTTAAGAGCACTGTGTGTTTTGATAAACATCACCAGGGACTTCTCTATTCCAGGGTGGCAAAAGCAAAACAAAGGAACAAAAAATAACCCACTAGCACAGGGGGAGCAGTAGTGATGCAGCATTTAGTCCTCAGATCTTACTTGCACTGCAAAGCTCTAATTTCATACTAGTTCCAGTGGGACCAGTTCTGTTACTCCCTGTAGGCACCCTTCAAGACTCCAAAAGACCACTTACAGACAGAGTAACAGAAAGTTACTTTTAGGTTCAATTTTAGGTTTATTTTCAGTTTACAGATGTATCAATAACTTCTCCCTCCTCTCTCAGACTCGAAAAGAAACCTTCCAAAAGCACTTTCAAGAGACATGCTTGATCCTACAACAAATTAATAATGTGCACTGAACTTACATTTTAGCAAATCCAAACAAACTCTAAAATGCCAGCATGCCTTCCTTTCAGCACTCAGTGACAAAGCATAGTTGAAAGTCATTTATCACCCGAGCCTAACAGAAATCTACTCCACTGCTGTTTGGAAACAGCAATCAGCGGCCTAACTTTTACATGACTGCCATCAAGACAAGCCATCAGATACAACTTCTCCCCAGAAGCTAGTTTCTCTGCTCCTGACATTATGGCTCTCATGAGACTAAGAGCTTCTCTTCTACTGTGAGGAAATTAAACTTTTGTTATTCTTGGTTTCAGCTAATGACATTTTACCCATCCTGTAAAGAAACTAAAGTTAAAACGGAAAGACTCTGGTCTACTGCTCTTGAAAATACACTTTTACAAATTACCACTCCTTTTATCATTGCTTGAACTTACTTTCCTTAATAAAATTAATGCATCTTAGCACAGCTTTCTGACATTAAATGTTGCAAGTGGCCCACACAACAGCCTTACCTAAAGTCCACCTCAGAGAAGCTACCTGCAATACAGATGTCAGAAGCTGCCTGCAGTTTGAATTTCAAAAGCCACTCATATCAGCCTACATCAACCACAGGAAAATACAGATCTGTTTGCTTCACAGAGAAAATATTTTGGACTTTGGAGCTGCAAAAAAAACCCCAAAAAACAAAAAACAAAACACAAAACATTCTTAAACTGTCTTTATTGCCATTAATAAGAGAAATGCATACTCAGAGCATCAACAAACAAATCCTCCATTAACTCTTGGGAAAAAGCCCTGTGGCAAGTTTTTCAGCCCTTCAAATAAGTAGCTGTCAAATAAAAACACCCATATATACTGGCCATGTATCATCATCTGACCAATGTTTTGTGCTTTTTGTTTTTTCTTTTTGCTAAAATTTTTAACAGTCACACCAGCTGCTCAGACGCATTTAAAGAGAAGCCTTCATTTAGGCCAGGTATTATGTATCTGTCATTATGCCTATTTGCCCTGAAGCACTCAGGCATGCCCTAGAAGCCACATAATTAGAATAGTTAATGACTCATTTTAACATTGCAAGTCCTTAAGGGTCTTGGAACCTCCACCAGACTTCATGAATTTCCAACTAGGTATGAGGAAGTATGAAGAAAAAAAAATAATCTATATTATTAATTATATAAAATCTATATTATTAATTATAA
>NW_009937750.1:0-313 GCF_000696875.1 Nestor notabilis
GACCGGGGCGGCCTCATGGCCCCCAACCCGCCGGGCTGGGTCCTCTCACAACCCTCCGTCCTGCCACGGGCCATGCACCCCACCGTGTCTCCTGGCAGGAAAACAGGGGCTTTGGCTGCTGAGCGGGAGGGCAGGAGGAGCACCCCTGCTGCAAGTGGCTTCCACATAGTGGGATTTAGTGGTCTTGCGCGGTGTTCTTTGCTACAGGTCGGGTTGGGAGCTCGGAGGTAGGGTCTGGACGTGGCCTGCTGGAAGGAGGAGCCCGGGGCAGTGCAGCGTAACGTGGCGAAGGGCCGCCGGGGGGGGGGGGGGG
>NW_009937750.1:344-19680 GCF_000696875.1 Nestor notabilis
CTGCTGGTGGGTGCCGGGTTGCATGGTTGGGACTCAAAAGTAGCTTTCTCGCACCCTTCGCAGGACCTCGTGCTTGGCTGTAAGCTTCAGTTCTTTCAGAGAGTCGAGTAAAACACAGTGAGGATAAGCTTAAGTTGTAGTTTGACAGTCTCGTTCCAGCCTCACACAACTTTTGGCTGTGGTATCCCTTCAAGTGTAAAAGGTTTAGGTTTCCTGCAGCTCGTTGAGTCATCGTGTGCAGATGTGCACAGCAGCAGCTTGAATACACCTCGAGGTCACTTATGACTGAACTTTATCGGGAGTTCTCCTATTGATTTGGTTTGTGCCCAGTGCGTTTCCTAACGGATCTGCTGCTCAAACCATGACGAGAGCCCCCAAATGCTCTCACAGATACTCTGTTAAAACGGGAACGTGGAATGGATTGGAAGAATGAACTATCCTAAGTCTTCCTGGCAGTTAGGGAGGCACTGTGGTACGAAATCAGTCCTGTCTGTCTGTTACCAGCTCGGTGTTCCCAGAGCAGCCAATCTGGGATTTTTCTGCAAGTGCTGAAGTTCATTTTTGTATTCCGAAAGTTGGATTTTAGCAGTGCAGGCTGCTGAGTACTTCCTTCCAATTTTTAATGCAGAATATTGCTGGGATTCCATTGGTGTGCGCTTCTGGATGTGTATGGCTCGGATTCAAAGAACAGTATGTTATTGTGGGACCATGTGTTGGGGATAGTATGCAGCATTACCTCATTTCCAAGAGTCACTGATGGATTCTGAACAAGACTAATGCTTACTTTGCTCTCAGGTGGAAAATAGAAACTTTGGTCGGTATGTCCCTGTGGTTTCGTTTCCAGAACCCATTGAAATCAGCAAGGAATCAAGGCAGACCCCTTCTAACCAAATGTGTTGTCCTTTCCCCAGCTGCTCGAATATATTTAGTCACTGTATGATTTGTCTCCCAGATCAATAATTACTGATAGTCTAATTGCAGTGCTCTTTGCTGGGTTTTGGGTTTGTTTTTTCCCTGCATGGGAGTTTTTTTAGTGGGAGAACTAGTGTATTTTCAATAAAGCGAGTATTTTATCTTTCTATTGGAAGTAGAAGAGTGCATTTTAGCTGAGCCTATATGATTGTAGCTACATATTCTCAGAAACATGGTTTTTGAGTGGAGAAGTCTGTCCACGTGAACACTGGCAGCAGAACTTGAATGTTTTGGTCACTTTCTTGGCTATGGTATAAAACCTGAACGAAATATTTTATAAGCTCAATGATCAGCCTCTCAAACATGGTTCATATAATGAAAATATTAAATATGACCTTTGGAGTCTTGGTCCTACTTTATCATTTATTTAGATAGTTGAGGCTGGATGAAAAGACTGATGTTGGTTAAAGGGGGGACAATCTGAGCTGGAAGTAGCTAAACTCACAGCCAGTTCTCCAAGTTATTTAAACAAATGAAAGTCCCAGAAGCTGCCCTTGGGGAATCTTGCCCTCCCTTGGTTGGCTTACCCAGCAGCTCCAGCTCCTGAGCAACCCTTCTGGCCTAACTCAAGAACTTGAAGAAATTCCATAGATATTCTTGTTCTAAAAGTCTGCTTTCCAAATGGCGGAAGATGAGGAGGGTTGTGATTCAAATCCAGGGTCTTCTCCGAAAGATGTTAGTGTTAAAGAAAAACCACCCCAAAACCCAAACCAAAACCCAAACAGAAACAATGCTCTCTACAACTGCCTGACAGGAGGATGGAGCTGGGAGGGGGCTGGTCTCTTCTCCCAAGGAACAAGGGATGGGACAAGAGGAAACGGCCTCAAGCTGCCCCAGGGCAGGTTTAGCTGGAGCTGAGGAGCAATTCCTTGCCCAGAGGGTGCTCAGGCATTGGAACAGGCTGCCCAGGGCAGTGCTGGAGTCACCGTCCCTGCAAGTGTTCACAGCCCGTGGAGCCGAGGCCTCAGTGCCAGGGGTCAGTGGTGGCCTTGGCACTGCTGGGAACGGTTGGACCTGATGAGCTTAAAGGTCTTTTCCAACCCAGGTGATTCAGTGTTTCTGTGATTCTAAACTCTAAGCAAAAGGAAAGAAAGAGCATTTCAAAGTAGCTCCAGGTGAAAGTCCTTGGGTGGTTGGTGCCAGGACTTGTCTTGCTTGTTTATTTATTGCCTCTCTAGATCTTTATAAGAAATACAGAAATTATGGTCTGAGGACAGCATTCCCTTTCTAACTTGGAATGTGGAACTATGTTAAATGTACATTCAAACTCGGATAGTGTTTACAGGCTTCATACGTACTTCTCCCAGTGATACTCTGGGGAAGTAAGTTCCTTTTTTCCCCCCTTGTTTTAGCTGATTCCCTACTATCATTGTGTGGAAACCATACATAATTATATCTGTTGGCAACTTCATGGTTCTTTAAAGGGTTAAAGTTGTCAGATCAAGTACTCTGAAATTACCGAATGGCAAAACTGTGAAGCACTGAGTAAATCTTAACTTAGTTTATTGTGTTCATGCAGGCTGACACAACCTTGAATAACATTATTTACTATCGTTCTCTGTGTTTTCCCAGCTGCATTCCAGGCTTTCTTTCAGTCCCTCTAATCATCTCATTTGGTGATGGATACTTTGGTATTTCAATTTGGTATTTTGACATTTCATTTGGGGGTGGATACTTACTAGCTCTTTGCCATCCCGTCTGTAGCTAGCGAGAGTGGGTCTCTCAGTCTCTCAGAGCAGAGATGCTTTGCCACCGTGTCACAAACCTGAAACATAGTCAGGGAACTAACACACACCCTGAACATAACTTAGTGTGAAACAGCATTATCGTTCGTACAGCAGGAAGAGAGTATGTTGGCATTTCACAGATCTAACCTTACCTCTGAATCATCTCCTGCATATGTTTAAAGGGGAGCTGGGTGTTGGTGAATGGGTAATTCCTGGCTGGGCCAGCAGCTGTGTGCCTCGCAGGCTGTTAGAGCTGCTTCCAGATTGTAGCACTGGTGCCTGACTTGTGAGGATAAAAGGAATGGTGTGAAGGGCCAGATCCATGTTCTGAAATACTGGAATTACCTGGGTAAATCTGTGGTGCTTTTGCATACGATGCAATGAACATCATCACTGTAACTTTGTCAAGGTTCTCTTTGTTTAGCTTTAGAAAGTATCTTAAATCACATCTTTCTGTTCGAAAAGCTACACTAAAATGAATCCATCTAGCTTTATTTGGTGTGCCTTTAGAAAGGTAACGTTTCTTGTGCTCCTTGTGCACTGTACTCTTTATTTCTGTGGTGGTGTAATCCGTAGGTATCAATAAGCTGCCTATTGTGGACAAGCTTTGCAACCTATGCTACCTTTAGGGTGAAAAGGAGTGTTTCTTAAGGGCCAGGCTGTGCCCATTGCGTGCTGAGTTCCCCAGTGCATAGCAGGCATCTGCGTGTTGATTTTGAGTTTCTTCAGCAGCAAGACACACATTGCTCTCTGAAGGCTGCTCATGAAGGTGGGATGAAGTTAGAGCCTGTTAGAGCAGTACACAAGGTCAGGTGGTGGGAAATGAGCCTTCTTTGTGCCCTGTGTCCTGCTGCATGTAAGGGCCACCTGGGAAGTGCCTCTAAACCTCGAGGAAGATTTATTGCACAACCTGTAGTTTCCAGACCACTTAAAGCAGCAGGTTTGGTAGCAGTGATGGTTCTTCATCAGGTGGTTTGATCAGGCATTGGAACAGGCTGCCCAGGGCAGTACTGGAGTCACCATCCCTGCAAGTGTTCACACCCCGGGTAGACAAGGCCTCAGTCTCATGGGTTAGTGGTGGCCTTGGCACTGCTGGGGAGCGGGTGGACTGGATGAGCTTAAAGGTCTTTTCCAACCCGGTTGATTGCATGGTTCTATTCTATGATTCATTCTCTGGAATACATAGTTGGTGGGTGCTACAAAGCATTGGCTATGCCATCAAGGTAAGCAAGTTTTGCTTGGCAGGTTTATTCTTCTCCCAGTACAAATGGACCAGAACAGTGAAAGACTGCAGGTAGCAAAGGTGGTGCCTTGAAGGCAGGTCTGGGAGCTGAGCGCAGTGCCCTCTAAAGTGGGAAGCAGGGCAAGGACTGAAAAATGAAGGATACTGTTAGAACACAGGCAATTCCCAGTAAGAGAGCAGGGAATCCTGCTAGTCAGCATGGCTTGCAAAACTGATGATCAGATGGATGTTCCAGACTGATGTCTGTGTCTTCCTCGGGTCATTTGAGGAGCAATCAGTGAAGAAACAGAACTTCCTGTTTGGCTACTTCTGTTTAATGAATTTCTCCAGCTCTTTTATTGTTTTATAGTGTTTTTAATGCAGTAAACCCTTAGTTGAGTGGAACAGCAATTGTAGCATGGTTACTAAGACCTTGTGGAAGATTACAGACCATAATTAGAGCAAACGTTTTATCTTGGATGGTGTATATGCAAATCCTGTTGATGCTCAAAGAGTTGTTATGGTCTTGCCTCCACTGCTGATAGTCTGCTAAACTGGAACACTGAAATTCAGTCAAGTCCTTCCAAATAATGATATTGGGGGAAAACCTAAGAAGATCTACTCTTGTGCTGCTTGTTTTCCTTCAACCTTTGAGTTTTAATATTGCTCATGAATTCAACTCCCATTTTCCCCCACACTTTAAAAATTCTACTCCTTTTGTAAGAAGGTCTTTAAAATAAGACCTGTTACTCCCATCTTTTCTCATGGCTGGGACTTAGGAGCTGTCACTGCTGTTGGCTCTGAAAACAAGAAGGAACTGAAATTCATTTTCCTTTTAATTATGTAAATGGATTTCATGCTGGTTTCATGCTGTAGCCTGGACTTTAATTTTATTCTTCCCTCTGCTCAACATTACATCTTTTAAGAGAGTAAAACTGCCTGTTGAACCAGGAAGCTGAGATCTTTAAGGCAGATCCTGTAATGATCCTGTAAGGCAGGATTTTGCCCATCAGATGTGAGAAGAGTACAGTGATGCAGGGCAGGCTTTCGAGATGCATTTGAAAGGCTTTAGCAGCAGGGCAGAACCTGCAGAGTTTTCAGTGCAGCTGAGTGGTGGGGCTGTATCTGATGGACTGGGATTTGCTTGGGCCCAAGGTTACACAGTGTTCCCTGTACTACCAGCGTGGTAGGATGTACCTCCTACATGCATGGTGTGGTTTGTGCTACCCAGGGGCTTTTCAAATGGACACTTTATAGAAATCTGCTCTCCATCCTCTCCTGTAGCATTTTTCCAGTGCCAGTAGCATGACCCAGGGAGCACAAACATAGCTGGCACTGTGTTGGGAACACACTCCTTAAAATATTGAGGCAAGCTGAAATGCTTAGTAGCTGCACACAAGCTGGGTTGAATGTGTCCTGTTTGTTCTGGCTATGCTAACCCTTTGACAGCACAGAGTTCAAATCAAAACCTGCTTTCTCTCCCTCCCTGGTTGCCTGGCAACCTCCTTCCTCTTATTAGCATATGATTTCTATTCCTTTTTTTATTTATCAGTACAGTGTTGCACACTCTGCTCCCTGCCCTGTGTTGTCGCCTTTGAGAAGAGCAGAATTTGTGCCTTTATAAGAGTATGTGATTTGGCAAAGAAATCAAACATTTGGGATTAGGAAACCTTTGGCCATAAACGGCTTGATCAGAAGCTCAGAGGGTGGTGTTTGTGTGGGCATGTTATTTAAAGTCTTTTCATTTCCATTTGCTGTCATTTGTATACCAAGGGCAGAATTCTTCTCGAAGATCAGCGCGGCGTAGATCTCTGGCGTCTTTACATGTGCAGAGCATCAGTTTGTGAAATGTGCCAGCAGAGACTGGATACACAGATCTTGGTGGGCATTTTGTCATCTCGGCGTGTATGCAGTGCAAACACAATGCCATCATTCAAAATGTAAATATAACAAAATCACATATATCCAGGTGAAATTGGGACTGGGAAGGAAGCAGGTAAAGAAGTATGTGGAGGAAATGAACTAAATGTTCTGGGCTTCTTATTTCTAATAAGCATTATGTTAAGAACAACAACATTTTGCCTTCAAGTTGGCTGTATTTCATTGATGAAATAACAGGTGATTCAGACTGGGTCTGAAGTTTAACTTTAAATCCCTTTTTTCCTGCTCATAAACAACTGTAAGAAATACCCGAATCTTTGTTGTTGCAGATGGCAAAGAACATAGGATTCACGTGGGCAAGCTTCTTTAAATATCCTGAGAAAAAATCAACAGCCACACTAAAAATTAGAAGACACAGTAAGAATGAAATGCCAAAGCAAGTACGTTCGGGGGCTGTTTAGGTCAAGATGTGTATAGGGATTTTTCCTTAATATCATCCAAAAGCATAAGCTATTACCCAGTTAAACCGCAGTAGAATCCCCATTCTGAGCCCAGATTGACACTAAAGTTTTCCTTGCGTGCAGGAAGAATGCAAGAATCTCTTTGTGAAGCAATTCTGATACGTACTTTGTCCCTCAGACATCACCCACAACCTTCCCTAACTGCTTTACAACAGGAGAGGGATTTATTCCCCTTGGAAATGTATCATCTGGATGACCAGCATGTCTGTGTCAAACCCGTGAGTGTATTTGTGAAGGGCTTAGGGTCAATGGAGGTTCCACATTAAACAGTGGTAGGCCTTAGCCAAAGGCATCAGATGCTTTAATTCCCTCAGATAGGAGTGTATGAGCACACATTGTGAGTGGTGGGAGGTGATTTACTCCATCTGATTGCTGTAGAATGTCAACCTTAGTTGCTCAGACTGGGGATGGGGGAAATACACCCATACCTCTGTGTAATGTCAGAACAACCAACCAACCTCCTTTTTCAACATCCTCATTTTCTTATGCTGTGACTGGGTTGGGCAATTTCACTTCTGACCTCTGCCAAAATACTTTGACCTTCTTATGAAACATCTGATGTCCTTCCCATGGTCAGAGATGCCTCACTAAGCCAACGCGAGGTTTTGAGTGGGTTTTGGTCTTGCAGAGATGCCACCGTTTGAAATTGGGACAAGCCCACCTACACAAGTATTTTGGTTTTGATAATGCTTCCTGTATTTATACATGTAGTTTCAGAGAGTTTTATTAGTGTGCCAAATATTAGTACGTGTGACGTTGGTGTTTTATTGGTAAATTTAAAGTGATGATCACAATGAAGATCTTGAAATGCCAAACCTTTCCTCTGTGCTCAAGCCAAAGTTCACTTTTCTTTTCAGTATGACATTTGCTGCCTGAAGTGTTACAAGTGACTTGACCTTAAAATTACGTTGATTTGAGTTCACTGAAATGGTTGGCCTTTCCAGTTCAAGCTGACACCAGCAGTGCAGATGGGACAAGGCAGACATGCTTGCCTGTGACTTCATGTGAAAGCCAATTAAAACCATATCTAGGTGATGAATCTAAATATTTCCATTTAGATGGGATGGTAGGCATCAGTTAAAGGCAATCATGGTGCCTTCTGACATTTTAATTTCAGGTTCAAAACCAATTATAGATGTAATTAAAAAGAGCAGTGTCCAGGCAGCCAAACTGTCTGATTTACATGTCTTGCTGGTGTTTGGAGGTTGTTTTTAATACAGGTACCTCTGCTCACCACTTGGAGGATGTAGAAATGAGTGAAAAAATGGAAAGCTGCTCTGAAAGTTCAATGTTAGTTAATCTCTTCTTCCTAATGATGTGCTGCTTTCAAGTATTAGTCTTATGCACGGTGTCATTAGGTTTATGTTTATTATGGAGTCTGTGTCATTTTCAGATGGGTTGTGTGGTACCCAGGTCATTTATTAACATTCTGCTGCACACTTGCCTTGGGTCTTTGTTGTGTGTTTGTCAGCTGTGCTCTGAGAGGTCTTATTCCAATTGAAGCTGCCTCTTTTGGAATGAGCTGTGCTGGCCAGGGTCTTCTTGGTCAACAGAACATTTGACCAACTCGGAGGGAATGAAGAATGCTGCTGGTAGGAGATGCATCCCTGAAATTTGGGCTGCTGTTTCTCAAGATGTTTCACTGTGCTGTGTGTTCTGCCCAGCCTTGAGAGAGCTCCTCCTATTGCCCAGCTGCAGCTCCATTAGTTGGTGGAGTACTGTGCACTGAAGGGAGCTCTTTGCAGCCTTGAGATGAAAGGACACAAGGCAGGACCTGTCCTTCTGGGTGATGAGAAATAGACTAAGGAAGATGTGGAGGGGTTTAGTGGGAAGGAGAAATAGAACAGGCACTGCAAAGCAGCAGCAAGTGAACTAGATGATCTTAAGGTCCTTGCCACCCCCAACCATTCTATGATTCTACTGCTGAGTTTAACAATCACAGCGTTTTCCTTTACTGTCAGCATCTCATGTTAGCTCATCATGAAGTGCTTGGTTTTGCCTTGATTGTGAAGGGCATCCTCTGAAACCCAGTTCTATTCTGCTCTTAACAAGCATGCTTCCCTTGCATCCCTGCAAAAGTGATGTGAGAAAGCAGGTAGAAGAGTTAGAATAGGTTATTGAAAACGTAGACCCATAATGTGAGTAAAAGAAGCTTGGAAGTATAAGAAGAGGTTTTACACCTGGAAGTTATTATAGTTATTTAGATTGCATGAGAATAATAACCAATTGTTTTCGAAGATGTATGACACAGTTATGAAAAACCTTGAAGGATAAATGGGTCTTTTTAGTATGCTACTTCCACAAAGGACTCCATGAATAAAATAATAGTGAGAGAACTCTCAGTGGATGCTGAATGCTGCTAATTGATGAAATTATTACTTATTACACTGCAACTGAACTCTGCTTCGAAACACTATTTTCAGTATGATTTTTGGAAAATGACAGCTGAAATGGAAGAGGCTTTGTATTGAAAGTGAATAGTGATAATTTCTTGATATCTTGGAAATGAAGGATGTTTCAATGACAGTTAAAACGGAGAAAAGTGATTCTTTTTTTTTAAGTGCTTGGAATATTGCTGTGAAAATAAACTGAACTTTTCTGAAATCATTGAAGTAGACTTAACGTGGCTCCAGGAGGAGGCATTTTAAAAACAATTGTAAGTGTTCTTATTTCTAGTAAAGCAGGCAGTTATTTGTGTCAGCAGTTTTCACATGCTCAGGTTAAACATGAGATTTGGGAGGTAAGGTGTAGCCATTGCGTTTAGAGAACTGATTGTAAATGAAGAAGTACTCCATGTCTTACCACTCAGGGTGAAAATGGGAATGAGTATCAAGTTTGCCTTTGGTTTAGTGGTGATGAAATGAAAGCCTGCTGTCCTCCTGGGTGTGTCATTTTAGCTCTTAAGGAATGGTACCAGTAACTGGTGTGAGGATCTGTGTGCAAACTATCACATGTAGTGTAATATTTTGGGATATCACTCCAGGTAAATACAAGATCTCATTTCAGCCTTAACAAATCTGTTCAGCAGCACGAGAGGTCTGTCTCCCTCCCTGTCAATCTCTGCAGTCTTCAGAACCTGAGGACAAAGTAAGCTTGTGCAAATCCACTCACAGACTCGTGTTCGTGTGCTAATGACAGGAGCACAAGGTGGGACGTTACAGGTTGTTCCCAGACTTATTCTGCTTCCATTTGAAAGCTGTGTTGGATATTGCCCTTTTTCCCATTCCAGTTGAAAACAGAACATTTTGAAGGTTTTACTAAGCTCATACGTAGCTCTTCGAAACAGATGGAAGTGAGATAGTGACAAAAAAGTTAGGAGGCAAAAGAATACTCCAACAAGATAACAAGATAACCACAGCAGAAGCTGATGCAGAAATGAATACAGAACAGACACCCCCTACCCCCCCCAAATATTATTTTGTCTCAAATTTAGAGTCTGAACAAAACGCCAGCAGTAGCCAATACTGCTGAGTGCTGAAGGGCCAATTCCTCTTTGTTAGGATATGATAAGAATTGGTTTTCAGAAGACTAGAATGTTTGTTCTGAAGTATAACAAAGCAGCTTGCAGGCTGCCAAACCTTGGCACCAGGTGAGGAGATAAGATGAATTGATTTATGAACCCCAAGAAGTATGCAGCACAAAAGCAAAGTTAGCTTGTTTTTAACTCCCAGCAGAATGTTCTTTACGCACTTAATCAATGAGTCCTTAATGAAAAATACATAAGCGGTCTTGAGGGCTGGGTCAAAACTCACAGTGCTGGAGCAGTGTTCTTGTCATGCTTGCTCTCTGATTTGCTTTTGTGATCTTAGCTGGGCACCTAATCAGCTTAACTGCATCCAGATTTGCCTTACATCATGGTCAGTGGGCAGGAGGTCTTCTCTTTCCAGGGGGACTTCAGTAACCATTAGACTATTAGGCAAAAGTGCTGCTCTTGTAGTTTCCTGTGACTCTTCCCCCTTGGTGTGTAAGTCCAGGAGGACAAGAGAGTGACAGGACAAGGGGTGATGGGTTCACACTGGAACAGGGGAAGTTCAGGTTAGATCTAAGGCAGAAGCTCTTCCCTGTGAGGGTGCTGAGGTGCTGGCACAGGGTGCCCAGAGAAGCTGTGGCTGCCCCATCCCTGGCAGTGTTCAAGGCCAGGTTGGACACAGGGGCTTGGAGCAACCTGCTCTGGTGGAAGGTGTCCCTGCCCATGGCAGGGGGTTGGAGCCGGATGTTCTTAAGGTCCTTTCCAAGCCAAACCAGCCTGGGATTCTATGAACCGCTGTGGTGTGTGGTTGTGTACCTCTTGTCTAGTTAGTGTTTTGTCACACCCAGCTGGGGGGTGGGGGGGTCCTGCTTGGCGTTCTGGCAGCTGTAAATCCCTTCCCCATTGCTGACTTGGACATGCACCTTCTGCTTCTGGAGTCAGTCCTTGCTTACAAAACTTACCTGTCTGTGGATGTCTGTCTCTGCTGGGGAGAAGTGAGCAAATAATACCTAAAAGAAAAGCTGACCTAAAGTCAAGCTGAATCCACATTGACTTGCTGGTTCTTCTGGCATGTTTCTGGAGGTGTCAGCTGCAGATGAGCAGAAAGATAGCTAAAGCACTTATATATAGGGTATATATAGGGTACTTTTCCTTTGCATCATTCTAGTGTAAATAATGTTCTCGTTACTCTGCAGTATTCGCTCCTGCTCATGCCAAGCCACAAATAAAGAGATGCTGATCTAAGTGTTAATGTTTCCATCCCAATTGAATTATGGCTTTTGGGGCTTGTATCTTCTAGTCTAGGAAAGAGAGCTTTGTCCTGTCAGCAAGATGGGAGTTTTATTTCTGTACAAATCCAATACTTACATTTTTCTGCCCCTTGGAATCCAAGGCTTTAGGATCATTGCAGTAGGGTTATAGAAGAACTACTTAACTATAGTGTTAGAAAACTTTACAAATGATAAAAAGAAGAATTCTTCCCTGTTTAGAGGTCTCAGAGCAGAAGTGCAATTTGGGTTAATAACTGGAAGAGTTGGAAAATAATACTGCTACATACACACCCTTTATAAAGTGTTTTAAAAATAAGTGTTCTGTATAAGCATGTGACAAAGTATGATAGATCACATTCCAAATGTTTCCTGGCACGTTCTCAGGTTGGGCAGCCTAATCTGATTATCCTATTTTTTTTTTTTTGGAGAGTATTACTTTTGCCTCTTGCCCACACATTAATACAATCCCAGACAGGTTTGGGTGAAAGAAACCTTAAAGATCCTCAAGCTCCAACCCCTGCCACGGGCAGGGGCACCTTCCACTAGAGCAGGTTGCTCCAAGCCCCTGTGTCCAACCTGGCCTTGAACACTGCCAGGGATGGGGCAGCCACAGCTTCTCTGGGCACCCTGTGCCAGCGCCTCAGCACCCTCACAGGGAAGAGCTTCTGCCTTAGATCTAACCTGAACTTCCCCTGTTCCAGTTTGAACCCATCACCCCTTGTTCTATCGCTCCAATCCCTGATGAAGGTCCCTCTGCAGCATCCCTGTAGCCCCCTTCAGACCCTGGAAGCTGCTCTGAGGTCTCCATGCAGCCTATTTCAGCAGCAATTCAGCAATATTTAATGTCAATAAGGTTTAAAAATCAAAATTGTTGAATAAGAGCAAAGAGCTCCAAGGAATTGGTTTGTATTCCCCCTTATCGCTGTATGTGTCAGTGTCATCCATAACTCATGTGATGCCCTGTGTATTTATGGAATGTCATATTTCTTTGCTTAAGGGTGTCAACATAGGATAACTGTGTGCTTCTGCAGGAGAAGATGAGAAGTTAAAAGGCAAAGGAGAAATTTGCAACAGTTTCCTCATATCTTTATGTTATTCTTTCAATTATCAGACATTTGATAACATCCTAACACTTTGTGGCTTCATGTATCAAACCCTTATTGTTTATAGCATAGAGTGACCAGATCCTCCGTATTTCCGTTTTCCTTCCACATGCCGGTTTTCCTTTTGGATGAGGATGCTCTGATGCCTACACAAACTTCCTAGAAATCAGTGTTGTATTTTACCATTGTATTAAACAGTAGCTGCTGAAATCTTCTGGTACAAGTTTGCCCATTGGTTGCACATAGGTAAGTTTACTCGTTGCTTCTTCATGTTGCAACAGCTTTAGAAAGTTGAGTTGGCACGTCCTTGGAGCAGATACAAACCTTCACACGTGTTTCAAGCACTGAATGTACTGGAACTTTTGGATGCAGATTGTCACTCTCATCCTTACATTTAAGGTTCATTTACTGGACTTTGAAAATCACCTTTTAACAAAGTTTTCAGAACATTGCTGTGCTCAGCTAAAATTAGTTCCGCTGATTTTGCCAATGATTAAACTTAAAAAGCAGTAATAGCTGCTAATGCTGATTTCTCTCCTATGAGCAAAAGTCAGTAGAGCATTCACTTTCCAGTAATTGACACGTCTCTAATGCAAGTTTGGGTTTTAGTTAAGCAAAGCCCCACAACTGAGGGTTCAATTGGGATGTTCAGTTACAGGGATCCAATGGCCTAGTTTTGGTTTTGACACTCGTTTTATTTCCAAAGGCAACCGAGCTTGCTTTCTCTTTCAATCTGTTTGTCTTCTTGCAGGAAAATAGAAGTGAGATGTAAATGTATGTGTATGATAATGATCCTTTTCGCTCTGAGATATTCATTAAACAACTCTCCATATGAGTGAGCAGTTACAAATGTTATTTAGTATTCCTCATGTAGCAGAGCAATTTGATGCACAAGTGATCAAGGCAGTCATAAATATTACAGTGAGGAAACCAAAAGCTTCTGTTATACCTGCGATGCAAACCTAAGTATTTTCTTGAAGGTTTAAGTTTTGATTTGCAAAGAAGGAAGATATTTTTATTACTCAGATGAAAAAAGGTACCTTTAGAGTGTGGTGGGTTTACTTTTGAAGTAACAGCAGCATCACGCTAAGAATCAAGGCTGTGGCGTGAATTGCACTGGTTCTTTCCATTTTGCCAGTTGGTTGAATGCTTAAAGAATGTCCAGTTAGAGAGAAAATGTATTAAACTGTTAAATACAGGTGTAGAGGATAGCTGCACCAAATGTTAAACCTGTCTATTTCTAAAGGCTGAAAATGAAATCATGTTTTAGTCAGCAAAATGAATACAGGATACTGAATTCCACTTGGAGTAGATCCACGAGAGCTGTGCTTGGCTATGCCTCCTATGAATTTGCTCTATTAACCCTAATACCTTTCGATGTAAAGTATTGTTTGTAGTGTGAAAACGTGATCTTATCACAGAGCAGGGTGTTCCTGGGGAAGCCTCAGATCTGGGAACTTCATCTCATGGTACGGTGGAGTTTGAGCCTGCTTTAAGCTGCGTGTCTTGTGATGTACGTACGCTTGTGTTAAATACGTGAATAATTCACTGAATGCTGGGATACTACTTGGATACTTAAGCACAGGGAGTGAGTATTTGCTTTGGTTTTCCCTGTGAGGGTCGAGGTGCTTCTGCAGAGATTAGTTGTGTCAAGAAGTTTCACGCGGGGTTTCCAGCAGCGTCATTTACCACCCAGAGCTCTTCCAACAGAGAAGAGTGGTTGGTGTCTGTGGGGAGCAAGTCACACTCGTTGTTTTCTGTTTTAACAAACCTCTTAGAATTTACAGTACCACCTAGCAGAAATGCATTGCTGAGGTAGAGACATCAAGCTCTTCATCTGCAAGTTAACATATCAAGAAATCAGGGTTGTGTAATTTTGCTCTTTTGTTAATCTGTAATGCATTAACTTTGCTTCTGTAACAAAGTGCATGAGGAATATCACATCTTTGTTAATACAGACTTATTTGTAACCAAGACTGGCTTTTGTTAAGAGGCCAGGGAAATCTGCAGACCATGAAAATCTATAGTGGTAAAACTGGTTTGGAAACCCCTCGTTCGAAGTATCTAGTAACAGATCTAGCACTAGGATGCTATGGTATTATTACCACGTAAAGAATAGTCTTACTCTCACTAAATATTAGAGGCTGTGTAAGGAATGCAGGAAGCTGGAAAGCGGTTTGTTCTGAGATAGAAGCAGGCTGTCTTACGGGGAAATCTAAAGTTACTTGGAAGATGAAGATGTAGAATGTGAGTGCTCTGCTAAAGGCAGGGAGCTGTCAGTGCACAGCGAGATGATGTTTACCACAAGATCATCTGTCGCCCTTTGAATTCTTGTTCTTTATGAATGGCTTATATAGCTCAGAGAAGAAATAAGTCTTGTGATTAGAAGTTGAATCTTTTCCCAGGTATGTTTAAGCTCCCCCCTTGCCCATGTGCACACCAGGATTCAGGGTCAGGCCTGTCGGCTTCTGTCTCATAGGAGGCTGCAGCTCCGCTGCTCCTCTGGCACGTTTCCTTGTCTCTCCACAAAAGTAGAGCCCCATCCTCCAACCCTTTGGGCCTTGAGGACTTTGTTTTGAAGATACCATAATAATGTAAATGGCCAGTTCTTGGACATGGCCACAGAGGGTCATCTGAAGAGCTTATTCCCTTCTGAGAGAGAGGAGAGGCTTGTGGCTTGTCACACTATGATAAACTGGAACTGAAGTGGGTTTGCAGTCAACTTCTGGCTTTGCTCGTGCGTGCAGCTTTTTGTCTCAGTAACAGAAAACGTACCTGGTAATACACAAAATCATTCTTTGGGGGGTTCCCTTGTGAGTCGCACGCTGTCTGGGATCCTTTCTAGTTCTAGAATTGGGTTCTCCGAAGGCTGACCATGCTATTCCCCTGACATCTGTGGCTGTTTCACATTACATCAAGTTTTCTCTACCCTTCATTGCCTCTCAAAGTGGGCCTAAACTCTTGTGAAAGCAGTCTTCTCCTTTTTGAAGTGTTTTGGATGAATTCCTAGGATATATTACCAGCCAGCTTATATAAATTGCTTGTAAGGATTCTCATCAGTTCAGATTTTCAGTAAGGAAATACTCGTTTGATACAAGTACCATTTTTATGAGCTATTCTGCCATACATCAGCATGAGGGAGAAATCCATATTTTCCCATATTCTTTCAATAGTAACAGACCTGGTTCCTGGAAAACAAGACACTAGAGGTATCTTTTTGACATCTTGCTTATCTTTTAATGCCACAAACTCTCCCAGGACTAGAACTTGCTCATTTGGTAATGAAACTTCCACTTGCAACAGTTCGCAACTTTACATGGTGTTCGAAGAGCTGCATCATGGTGCAGCAGAGTAAATGCAAGAAGTAAAACGTGAACCAGGCAATTCAAATAAGATATTAATAGAAAATGCTCATGCCTTAGTCATCTTTATCTGAACTGAGATGATTCTGAAACAAAGTCATTATTCTGGGTCAGTTAATCTCATGAAAACAAATACTGAGCGATTGAGATCTTTGGTCTTTGACTACCAAGAATAAAATTAGCTTTGTGTTCAGATATACTAGAAAATATCAGGGGGAAAAAACAAACCCAGGTCCTTGTTTCTGTCAGTAAATTAACACTTGCATAGCTTTGAAATGAATTGTTTGGTGTGCTCATTACCCTCAGAAAAAATAAGTACGTTCTCATTATGTTCACTTGGTGAACATATGTATCTTGCAATACATTTAATGTTACTTGCTGTGAGGGAGATTACAACTCTTTTTAAGGAAATTGGGTAGATTAATGGAATGGGGTGGGTTCAATTGCTCTCCGCATGGATTCCCTGGCATGCCCAGCCTACTCCTGGGTTTTAATTGATGTATATGGAAGCGTTCAGCTGAGGAAGCTCTGAAGGAACTGGAGTCAGACAGGCTCTAACCTGTGTGTTGCTGTAGATGTGCTGGGTGCTAAACCAAAGCGAGTAGCACATGGGATGACATTTTATGCCCATAATCACAGCCTGCATGTGAAGAGTTGCTATTTTAGCAGCTCCGCTGCAGCTCTGTGTGTATTGAGCTGTGGTGATCAGGTGTTTTGGGGCTGCTCACAAGAAACTTCCCCAACAAGCCAGAGAAAATGGGCAGAATTAATGAAAAGAGCAAACTACTGCTTTGTGTTGTGAAGAAGCCTGTGCAGTTTTAACACCACAGCCTGGGGCAGAGCAGGAAGAGGGGTTTTCTCATCCTCGTTCTGGCTTTGAATTAGTTAAATAGAATCACAGAACCAACCCAGTTGGAAAAGACCTTCAAGATCATCAAGTCCGACCGTTCCAAGGCCACCACTAACCCATGTCAGATGAGGATTACTAAGGACTAGGTACTCCTGGTGTAACTCATTAGTTTCAGTAGGAGTTCTTAAAGAAAAGCTTGGAAAATTTAGGATAATGTCATATGTTTTACTAAGACAATGTGAGACCTGCAGGACTTTTTGGTGACTGCCTTGAATTTACCGCAGCGTCACCTTTTCCTTAACACTATGCCCTCTGTGCCTGTGCTGTCCTGTCCTCCCCCAAGCCCTGGTTAGTTTTGGAGCATTCCTAATAAGCATAGTGCTTCCATAACTTTCTATTTTATGTTGCTGAGCATGCATTTAATTAAAAATGGGCTTTAATTGCAATAGCTGCTCCTGATTTCAGCTAAAGCAGCAGCTTTATGAGATGGGAAGGAACTGGGTGTGACGCTTTTAATGGAATTAAAAAGGCAGTGAGATTTCTATACCAGAAGTTGCTGCTGGATCCCTGCAGAGCATGTGCCAAACCCATCTTGATTTACCAGAAAATGTCCTTTCAGAAACAAGACTCCCAACTGCAGGATGTGTCCTATCCCAAATGGCTGCCTCGGGATCACTTACTTGGAGTAATATTAATTCAACTTCTTGATGATTTCCTCACTCTAATAATACAACATGCTGTTTTTAAACTTTTACAGCTTTTTCATGAATAGATGATGGTGAAGATTAGAGCTACTAGTTTATTTTTTGTGCAGACTTTTTAATCACAGCCTTTAAAGTAGAAGCTGAGCAATAAACATCTAATGAATAGCTTATCCCACGTTTATTCTCAGAAGCTCTGTTACTCTGTTGGCACAGATCAACATAACCATTTAGCACTAAATTCTCAAGATTTAAAACCAGGAGCTATCACAAGGAGAACAACTGGCATCTGTGCATTACATATGAGTAGTTTGTAGCATTTTAGGATATTTTTTAGGGATGCATTTTAGGGACTCTCCATCAGGGACTGGAGCGATAGGACAAGGGGTGATGGGTTCAAACTGAAACAGGGGAAGTTCAGGTTAGATCTAAGGCAGAAGCTCTTCCCTGTGAGGGTGCTGAGGCGCTGGCACAGGGTGCCCAGAGAAGCTGTGGCTGCCCCATCCCTGGCAGTGTTCAAGGCCAGGTTGGACACAGGGGCTTGGAGCAACCTGCTCTAGTGGAAGGTGTCCCTGCCCGAGGCAGGGGCTTGG
The DNA here is from genome assembly GCF_000696875.1 of Nestor notabilis. NCBI lineage: Eukaryota > Metazoa > Chordata > Aves > Psittaciformes > Psittacidae > Nestor > Nestor notabilis. The sequence continues at coordinate 18,017 of NW_009937750.1, forward strand.
GACTGGATGAGCTTTAAGGTCCTTTCCAACCCAAACCAGGCTGGGATTTTATGGTTCTTGGAACCTAAATCAATACATATTAGTTATAATGAATACATTCTCTTATTGAAGAGGATGTATTAGGGAATTAAACCATTCTTTAAGATTTTTTTTTTAGCTTATAATAGTCTTTGTCTTTTAAAAGACATAGAAAAAACCATTGTCAAGGGTTATTATTAAAGGGATTCCTTAAGGCAGTCGTATTTGGGGGAGTCATTGCAATACATATTGAGTGGTGTTCTGTAGATACAGACCACTTGCCTTTCCTCCCAAAATGAAGTATGTAGATTAACCTGTGGAAATAATGACAGGGTAATACTTTGGTGGGGCTCATAATCATCAGTGTTGGGCAAAGTTGCAGGCTTAACTTTTAACTTGCACGTTGTGCAGCTGCACCACAAGTGTGTACTCAACGTGGGCTGAATATACTTCTGTCTACTTACTCTTTCTTTCTCCATCATCGTAGTACCTAAATAGGTTTCTACAAAAATACACGATATTCTGATTTGCTGCCATTAATGATAATAGATTTGTACCTACTTAATTTTTAATGACATGAATCTGGCCATTTGTGTGAAACACTTAATAGTTACTCCATTACTATACAAACAGCATCTTAATTTGAAATCCAAAGCTCATACAGCTCTGCAAAGTGATGTATTATGTACCCACCTCCTCCACTGGGGACCTTGAGTCTTGCCCTTTCAACATCCGAGAGCTCAAACAACAGCTCATCTGGCAAGAAGGAGAATTTATGTAGCAGAATAAGCGTGGGGTTGGGACAAGCATGATCACAGATGCCCAAGTAATGCCCCTCACCAATGGGCTCTCCCATTGCTCAGATGGCCAGCGTGTTTGAGAGGTCGAGGGTCCCAGATTCCTTTCTTGCATGTCGAAGGTGGTTTATCTTTGTTTAGCTGAGTGCCTGCATTAGGCGTTTGTTGCAAAACTCCCTCTAGAACTTTCTCCTCAGTAATTTTCCACTTCCTGGCTGACCTACCTGAATTTATTTGTTACATTTACTAAATGTCTGACTAGCCATAAGCTGTGCGAAACCATCAGGGGAACTGAAATGAAGAGGAAGAAAACACTCTCACTAATTTCCTTTTCTGACAGTTTAACAGACCCAAAAGCATTTACATTACATTCCCATTTAGGCAGTTAACTTCTGAGTGGTTCTTAAACACCAGGGACTTGCAGCTAGAACAGCCACCTTGGTCAGCCACCCAAGATTTAGGAAGATGGTGTATTAGGTAGGGGGAGCATAAGCAAGGTTGAAATAGGATATGAGCTTTTGTATGCTGTGTGCCAGTATTGTTTGGGATTTAATTCTGGGACATGCTGCTCCACACAGTCCTTTTGGATTTCTGCAACTGTTGCGCTTGGAGCCACGCTCCTGCAGCAGAATTCCAACAGGAGCAAACATATGGGGATTCTTCCGTCCTTGGCTTGCCCCACCATTTGTTCCCCGTTTTAAACCAACTGGTGCTGTACCCAGTGGAGTACATCTGTTACAGTTTATTACTAGAAATTTGCAATTCATTTCACTTTGCTGTAATAATTACAATATTCCTGGCCAAGGGTAGTGCATGAAGCAATTACAAAAGAGAAAAGGCAGAATCCTG